>NW_027522916.1:0-69953 GCF_052094955.1 Ictidomys tridecemlineatus
AAACATTTTTGCACCCAATCTTGATGATTCTTTCAGGTTATGATCAGTACACCAAAACCACTTGGCTCACCAAATTTTGTTCTTCTAGGTTAAACCGTTCGTTTGCAGTAACCGTTTTCATTTTTAGGTTTCACTCTGTTTTCTCCTATAGGGATATATGTATTTGGAACTCTAAATCAAACATGGTTTGTGCTAGCCCTTTGAAACTTGACACACTCAAGCAGTTTCAAGTTCTATCTCAATGGTTTGTTTGCTGATGATGTAGCCCTAAGCACAGACTGGCGAAAATCACTTTCATGGAAAGGGGTTGCCAAGCGTCCAAAAAACTACGAGTTTCCTGAAATCTCACCAAACATTTTTTCACCAGATCTTGATGATTCTTTCAGGTAATGATCAGTACACCAAAACCACTTGGCTCACCAAATTTCGTTCTTCCAGGTTAAACCGTTCGTTTGCAGTAACCGTTTTCATTTTTAGGTTTCACTCTGTTCTCTCCTATAGGGATACATGTATTTGGAACTCTAAATCAAACACGGTTTGTGCTAGCCCTATGAAACTTGACACAAGAAAGCAGTTTCAAGTTCTATCTCTATGGTTTGTTTGCTGTTGATGTAGCCCTAAGCAGAGACTGGCCAAAATCACTTTAATGGAAAGGGGTTGGCAAGCTTCCAAAAAATTACGAGTTGCCTGAAATCTCAGCAAACATTTTTTCACCCAATCTTGATGATTCTATTCGGTAATGATCAGTACACCAAAACCACTTGGCTCACCAAATTTCGTTCTTCTAGGTTAAACCATTCGTTTGCAGTTACCGTTTTCATTTTTAGGTTTCACTCTGTTTTCTCCTATAGGGATACATGTATTTGGAACTCTAAATCAAACACGGTTTGTGCTAGCTCTTTGAAAATTGACACAATAAAGCAGTTTCAAGTTCTATCTCTATGGTTTGTTTGCTGTTGATGTAGCCCTAAGCAGAGACTGGCGAAAATCACTTTCATAGAAAGGGGTTGCCAGCTTCCAAAAACCTACGAGTTGCCTGAAATCTCAGGAAACATTTTTTCACCCAATCTTGATGATTCTTTCAGGTAATGATGAGTACACCAAAACCACTTGGATCACCAAATTTCGTTCTTCTAGTTTAAACCGTTCGTTTGCAGTAACCGTTTTCATTTTTAGATTTCACTCTGTTTTCTCCTATAGGGATACATGTATTTGGAACTCTAAATAAAATACGGTTCGTACTAGCTCTTTGAAACTTGACACAATAAAGCATTTCAAATTCTATCTCCATAGTTTTTTTGCTGTTGATGTAGCCCTAAGCAGAGACTGGCGAAAATCACTTTCATGGAAAGAAGTTGCTAAGCTTACAAAAAACTACGAGTTTCCTGAAATCTCAGCAAACATTTTTTTCACCCAATCTTGATGATTTCTTCAGGTAATGATCAGTACACCAAAACCGCTTGGCTCACCAAATTTCATTCTTCCAGGTTAAACCGTTCGTTTGCAGTAACCGTTTTCATTTTCAGGTTTCACTCTGTTTTCTTCTATAGGGATACATGTATTTGGAACTCTAAATCAAACATGGTTTGTGCTAGCTCTTTGAAAAAGGAAACAATAAAGCAGTTTCAAGTTCTATCCCCATAGTTTGTTTGCTTTTGATGTAACCCTAAGCAGAGACTGGCGAAAATCACTTTCATGGAAAGGGGTTGCCAAGCTTCCAAAAAACTACGAGTTGCCTGAAATTTCAGCAAACATTTTTTCACCCAACCTTGATGATTCTTTCAGGTAATGATCAGTACACCAAAACCACTTGGCTCACCAAATTTCGTTCTTCTAGGTTAAACCGTTCGTTTGCAGTAACCGTTTTCATTTTTAGGTTTCACTCTGTTTTTTTCTATAGGGATACATGAATTTGGAACTCTAAATCAAACACGGTTTGTGCTAGCTCTTTAAAACTTGACACAAGAAAGCAGTTTAAAGTTCTATCTCTATGGTTTGTTTGCTGTTGATGTAGCCCTAAGCAGAGACTGGCGAAAATCACTTTCATGGAAAGGGGTGGACAAGCTTCCAAAAAACTACGAGTTGCCTGAAATCTCAGCAAACGTTCTTTCACCCAATCTTGATGATTCTTTTCGGTAATGATCAGTACACCAAAACCACTTGGCTCACCAAATTTCGTTCTCCTAGGTTAAACCGTTCGTTTGCAGTAACCGATTTCATTTTTACGTTTCACTCTGTTTTCTCCTATAGGGATACATGTATTTGGAATTCAAAATCAAACACGGTTTGTGCTAGCCCTTTGAAACTTGACACAATAAAGCAGTTTAAGTTCTATCTGTATGGTTTGTTTGCTGTTGATGTAGCCCTAAGAAGAGACTGGCGAAAATCACTTTCATGGAAAGGGGTTGCCAAGCTTCCAAAAAACTATGAGTTGCCTTAAATCTCAGCAAACATGTTTTCATTCAATCTTTTGATTCTTTCATGTATTGATCAGTACACAAAAACCACTTGGCTCACCAAATTTCGTTCTTATAGGTTAAACCATTCGTTTGCAGTAACCGTTTTCATTTTTAGGTTTCACTCTGTTTTTTTCTATAGGGATACATGAATTTGGAACTCTAAATCAAACACGGTTTGTGCTAGCTCTTTAAAACTTGACCCAAGAAAGCAGTTTCAAGTTCTATCTCTATGGTTTGTTTGCTGTTGATGTAGCCCTAAGCAGAGACTGGCGAAAATCACTTTCATGGAAAGGGGTTGCCAAGCTTCCAAAAAACAACGAGTTGCCTGAAATCTCAGCAAACATTTTTTCACCCAATTTTGATGATTCTTTTCGGTAATGATCAGTACACCAAAACCACTTGGCTCACCAAATTTCGTTCTTCTAGGTTAAACCATTCGTTTGCAGTAACCGTTTTCATTTTTAGGTTTCACTCTTTTTTCTCCTATAGGGATACATATATTTGGAACTCAAAATCAAACACGGTTTGTGCTAGCTCTTTGAAACTTGACACAATAAAGCAGTTTCAAGTTCTATCTCTATGGTTTGTTTTCTATTGATGTATCCCTAAGCAGAGACTGGCTAAAATCACTTTCATGGAAAGGGGTTGCCAAGCTTCCAAAAAACTACGAGTTGCATGAAATCTCAGCAAACACTTTTTCACCCAATCTCGATGATTCTTTCAGGTAATGATCAGTACACCAAATCCACTTGGCTCACCAAATTTCGTTCTTCTAGGTTAAACCATTCGTTTGCAGTAACCGTTTTCATTATTAGGTTTCACTCTGTTTTCTACTATAGGGATACATGTATTTGGAACTCTAAATCAAACAAGGTTTGTGCTAGCCCTTTGAAACTTGACACAAGAAAGCAGTTTCAAGTTCTATCTCTATGGTTTGTTTGCTGTTGATGTAGCCCTACGCAGAGACTGGAGAAAATCACTTTAATTGAAAGGGGTTGGCAAGCTTCCAAAAAACTACGAGTTTCCTGAAATCTCACCAAACATTTTTTCACCCAATCTTGATGATTCTTTCAGGTAATGATCAGTACACCAAAACCACTTGGCTCAAAAAATTTCGTTCTTGTAGGTTAAACCGTTCGTTTTCAGTAACCGTTTTCATTTTTAGGTTTCACTCTGTTTTCTCCTATAGGGATACATGTATTTGGATCTTTAAATCAAACACGGTTTGTTCTAGCTCTTTGAAACTTGACACAAGAAAGCAGTTTCAAGTTCCATCTCTATGGTTTGTTTGCTGTTGATGTAGCCCTAAGCAAAGACTGGCGAAAATCACTTTCATGAAAAAAGGTTGCCAAGCTTCCAAAAAACTACGAGTTGCCTGAAATCTCAGCAAACATTTTCTCACCCAATCTTGATGATTCTTTCATATAATGATCAGTACACCAAGACCACTTGGCTCACCAAATTTCGTTCTTCTAGGTTAAACCGTTCGTTTGCAGTAACCGTTTTAATTTTTAGGTTTCACTCTGTTCTCTCCTATAGGGATACATGTATTTGGAACTCTAAATCAAACACGGTTTTTGCTAGCTCTTTGAAACTTGACACAATAAAGCAGTTTCAAGTTTTATCTCTATGGTTTGTTTGCTGTTCATGTAGCCCTAAGCAGAGACTAACGAAAATCAATTTCATGGAAAGGGGTTGCCAAGCTTTCAAAAAACTACGAGTTGCCTGAAATCTCAGCAAATATTTTTTCACCCAATCTTGATGATTCTATCAGGTAATGATCAGTACACCAAAACCACTTGGCTCACCAAATTTCGTTCTACTAGGTTAAACCGTTCGTTTGCAGTAACCGTTTTCATTTTTAGGTTTCACTCTGTTTTCTCCTATAGGGATACATGTATTTGGAACTCTAAATCAAACACGGTTTGTGCTAGCTCTTTGAAACTTTACACAAGAAAGCAGTTTCAAGTTCTATCTCTATGGTTTGTTTGCTGTTGATGTAGGCCTAAGCAGAGACTGGCGAAAATCACTTTCATGGAAAGGGGTTGCCAAGCTTCCAAAAATGTATGAGTTGCCTGAAATCTAAGCAAACATTTTTTCACCCAATCTTGACGATTCTTTCAGGTAATGATCAGTACACCAAAACCACTTGGCTCACCAAATTTCGTTCTGCTAGGTTAAACCATTCGTTTGCAGTAACCGTTTTCATTTTTAGGTTACACTCTGTTTCTCCTATAGGGATACATGTATTTGGAACTCTAAATCAAACACGGTTTGTGCTAGCTCTTTGAAACTTGACACAAGAAAGTAGTTTCAAGTTCTATCTGTATGGTTTGTTTCCTGTTGATGTAGCCCTAAGCAGAGACTGGCGAAAATCACTTTCATGGAAAGGGGTTGCCAAGCTTTCAAAAAACTACGAGTTGCCTGAAATATCAGCAAATATTTTTTTAACCAATCTTGATGATTCTTTCAGGTAATGATCAGTACACCAAAACCACTTGGCTCACCAAATTTCGTTCTTCTAGTTTAAACCGTTCCTTTGCAGTAACCGTTTTCATTTTTAGGTTTCACTCTGTTTTCTCCTACAGGGATACATGTATATGGACTCTAAATCAAACACGGTTTGTGCTACCTTTTTGAAACTTGACACAAGAAAGCAGTTTCAATTTTATCTCTATGGTTTGTTTGCTGTTGATGTAGCCCTAAGCAGAGACGGGCGAAAATCCCTTTCTTGGAAAGAGGGTGCCAATCTTCCAAAAAACTACGAGTTGCCTGAAATCTCAGCAAACATTTTTTCACCCAATCTTGATGATTCTTTCAGGTAATGATCAGTACACCAAAACCACTTGGCTCACCAAATTTCATTTTTCTAGCATAAACCGTTCGTTTGCAGTAACCCTTTTCATTTTTGGGTTTCACTCTGTTTCTCCTATAGTAATACATGTATTTGGAACTCTAAATGAAACACGGTTTGTGCTAGCTCTTTGAAACTTTACACAAGAAAGCAGTTTCAAGTTCTATCTCTATGGTTTGTTTGCTGTTGATGTAGCCCTAAGCAGAGACTGGCGAAAATCACTTTCATGGAAAGGGCTTGCCAAGCTTCCAAAAAACTACGAGTTTCCTGAAATCTCAGCAAACATTTTTTCACCCAATTTGATTATTCTTTTAGGTAATGATCAGTCCTCCAAAACAACTTGGCTCACCAAATTTCGTTCTTCTAGGTGAATCCGTTCGTTTGCAGTAACCGTTTTCATTTTTAGGTTTCACTCTGTTTTCTCCAATAGGGATACATGTATTTGGAACTCTAAATCAAACACGGTTTGTGCTAGCTCTTTGAAACTTTACACAAGAAAGCAGTTTCAAGTTCTATCTCTATGGTTTGTTTGCTGTTGATGTAGGCCTAAGCAGAGACTGGCGAAAATCACTTTCATGGAAAGGGGTTGCCAAGCTTCCAAAAATGTATGAGTTGCCTGAAATCTAAGCAAACATTTTTTCACCCAATCTTGATGATTCTTTCAGGTAATGATCAGTACACCAAAACCACTTGGCTCACCAAATTTCGTTCTGCTAGGTTAAACCATTCGTTTGCAGTAACCGTTTTCATTTTTAGGTTACACTCTGTTTCTCCTATAGGGATACATGTATTTGGAACTCTAAATCAAACACGGTTTGTGCTAGCTCTTTGAAACTTGACACAAGAAAGTAGTTTCAAGTTCTATCTGTATGGTTTGTTTCCTGTTGATGTAGCCCTAAGCAGAGACTGGCGAAAATCACTTTCATGGAAAGGGGTTGCCAAGCTTCCAAAAAACTACGAGTTGCCTGAAATCTCAGCAAACATTTTTTCACCCAATCTTGATGATTCTTTCAGGTAATGATAAGTACACCAAATCCACTTGGCTCACCAAATTTCGTTCTTCTAGGTTAAACCGTTCGTTTGCAGTAACCGTTTTCATTTTTAGGTTTCACTCTGTTTTCTCCTATAGGGATACATGTATTTGGAACTCTAAATCAAACACGGTTTGTGCTAGCTCTTTGAAACTTTACACAAGAAAGCAGTTTCAAGTTCTTTCGCTATGGTTTGTTTGCTGTTGATGTAGCCCTAAGCAGAGACTGGCGAAAATCACTCTCATGGAAAGGGGTTGCCAAGCTTCCAAAAAAATACGAGTTGCCTAAAATCTCAGCAAACATTTTTTCACCCAATCTTGATGATTCTTTCAGGTAATGATCAGTACACCAAAAGAACTTGGCTCACCAAATTTCGTTCTTCTAGGTTAAACCGTTCGTTTGCAGTAACCGTTTTCATTTTTAGGTTTCACTCTGTTTTCTCCTATAGGGATACATGTATTTGGAACTCTAAATCAAACACGGTTTGTGCTAGCTCTTTAAAACTTGACACAATAAAGCAGTTTCAAGTTCTATCTCTATGGTTTGTTTGCTGTTGATGTAGCCCTAAGCAGAGACTGGCGAAAATCACTTTCATGGAAAGGGGTTGCCAAGCTTCCAAAAAACTACGAGTTGCATGAAATCTCAGCAAACATTTTTTCACCCAATCTTGATGATTCTTTCATATAATGATCAGTACCCCAAAACCACTTGGCTCACCAAATTTCGTTCTTCTAGGTGAAACCTTTCGTTTGCAGTAACCGTTTTCATTTTTAGGTTCACTCTGTTTTCTCCTATAGGGATACATGTATTTGGAACTCTAAATCAAACACGGTTTGTGCTAGCTCTTTGAAACTTGACACAAGAAAGCAGTTTCAAGTTCTATCGCTATGGTTTGTTTGCTGTTGATGTAGCCCTAAGCAGAGACTGGCGAAAATCACTTTCATGGAAAGGGGTTGCCAAGCTTCCAAAAAACTACGAGTTGCCTGAAATCTCAGCAAACATTTTTTCACCCAATCTTGATGATTCTTTCAGGTAATGATCAGTACACCAAATCCACTTGGCTCACCAAATTTCGTTCTTCTAGGTTAAACCGTTCGTTTGCAGTAACCGTTTTCAATTTTAGGTTTCACTCTGTTTTCTCCTATAGGGATACATGTATTTGGAAATCTAAATCAAACACGGTTTCTGCTAGCTCTTTGAAATTTGACACAAATAAGAAGTTTCAAGTTCTATTTCTATGGTTTTTTGTCTGTTGATGTATCCCTAAGCAGAGACTGGCGAAAATCACTTTCATGGAAAAAGGTTGCCAAGCTTCCAAAAAACTACGAGTTGCCTGAAATCTCAGCAAACATTTTTCCACCCAATCTTGATGATTCTTTCTGGTAATGATCCGTACCCCAAAACCACTTGGCTCACCAAATTTCGTTCTTCTAGGTGAAACCGTTCGTTTGCAGTAACCGTTTTTATTTTTAGGTTTCACTCTGTTTTCTCCTATAGGGATACATGTATTTGGAACTCTAAATAAAACACGGTTTGTGCTAGCTCTTTGAAAATTGCCACAAGAAAGCAGTTTCAAGTTCTATCTCTATGGTTTGTTTGCTGTTGATGTAGCCCTAAGCAGAGACTGGCGAAAATCACTTTCATGGAAAGGGGTATCCAAGCTTCCAAAAAACAACGAGTTGCATGAAATCTCAGCAAACATTTTTTCACCCAATCTTGATGATTCTTTCAGGTAATGATCAGTACACCAAAACCACTTGGCTCACCAAATTTCGTTCTTCTAGGTTAAACCGTTCGTTTGCAGTAACTGTTTTCATTTTTAGGTTTCACTCTGTATTCTCCTATAGGGATACATGTATTTGGAACTGTAAATCAAAAACAGTTTGTGCTAGCTCTTTGAAACCTGACACAAGAAAGCAGTTTCAAGTTCTATATCTTTGGTTTCTTTGCTGTTGATGTAGCCCTAAGCTGAGAATGGCGAAAATCACTTTCATGGAAAGGGGTTGCCAAGCTTCCAAAAAACTACGAGTTCCCTGAAATCTCAGCAAACATTTTTTCACCCAATCTTGATGATTCTTTCAGGTAATGATCAGTACACCAAAACCACTTGGCTCACCAAATTTCGTTAATCTAGGTGAAACCGTTCGTTTGCAGTAACCGTTTTCATTTTTAGGTTTCACTCTGTTTTCTCCTATAGGGATACATGTATTTGGAACTCTAAATCAAACACGGTTTGTGCTAGCTCTTTGAAACTTGACACAAAAAAGCAGTTTCAAGTTCTATCTCTATGTTTTGTTTGCTGTTGATGTAGCCCTAAGCAGAGACTGGCGAAAATCACTTTCATGGAAAGGGGTTGCCAAGCTTCCAAAAAACTACGAGTTGCCTGAAATCTCAGCAAACATTTTTTCAGCCAATCTTGATGATTCTTTCAGGTAATGATCAGTACACCAAAAGAATTTGGCTCACCAAATTTCGTTCTTCTAGGTTAAACCGTTCGTTTGCAGTAACCGTTTTCATTTTTAGGTTTCACTCTGTTTTCTCCTATAGGGATACCTGTATTTGGAACTCTAAATCAAACACGGTTTGTGCTAGCTCTTTGAAACTTGACACAAGAAAGCAGTTTCAAGTTCTATATCTATGGATTCTTTGCTGTTGATGTAGCCCTAAGCAGAGACTGGTGAAAATCACTTTCATGGAAAGGGGTTGCCAAGCTTCCAAAAAACTACGAGTTGCCTGAAATCTCAGCAAACATTTTTTCACCCAATCTTGATGATTCTTTCAGGTAATGATCAGTACACCAAAACCACTTGGCTCACCAAATTTCGTTCTTCTAGGTGAAACCGTTCGTTTTCAGTAACCGTTTTCATTTTTAGGTTTCACTCTGTTTCTCCTATAGGGATACATGTATTTGGAACTCTAAATCAAACACGGTTTGTGCTAGCTCTTTGAAACTTGACACAAGAAAGCAGTTTCAAGTTCTATCTCTATGGTTTTTTTGCTGTTGATGTAGCCCTAAGCAGAGAATGGCGAAAATCGCTTTCATGGAAAGGGGTTGCCAAGCTTCCAAAAAACTACGAGTTGCCTGAAATCTCAGCAAACATTTTTTCACCCAATCTTGATGAATCTTTCAGGTAATGATCAGTACACCAAAACCACTTGGCTCACCAAATATCGTTCTTCTAGGTTAAACCGTTCGTTTGCAGTAACCGTTTTCATTTTTAGGTTTCTCTCTGTTTTCTCCTATAGGGATACATGTATTTGAAACTCTAAATCAAACACGGTTTGTGCTAGCTCTCTGAAACTTCACACAAGAAAGCAGTTTCAAGTTCTATCTCTATGGTATGTTTGCTGTTGATGTAGCCCTAAGCAGAGACTGGCGAAAATCACTTTCATGGAAATGGGTTGCCAAGCTTCCAAAAAACTATGAGTTTCCTGAAATCTCAGCAAACATTTTTTCACCCAATCTTGATGATTCTTTCAGGTAATGATCAGTACACCAAAACCACTTGGCCCACCAAATTTCGTTCTTCTAGGTTAAACCGTTCGTTTGCAGTAACCGTTTTCTTTTTTAGGTTTCACTCTGTTTTCTCCTATAGGGATACATGTATTTGGAACTCTAAATCAAACACGGTTTGTGCTAACTCTTTGAAACTTGACACAAGAAAGCAGTTTCAAGTTCTATCTCTATGGTTTGTTTGCTGTTGATGTAGCCCTAAGCAGAGACTGGGGAAAATCACTTTCATGGAAAGGGGTTGCCAAGCTTCCAAAAAACTACGAGTTCCCTGAAATCTCAGCAAACATTTTTTCACCCAATCTTGATGATTCTTTCAGGTAATGATCAGTACACCAAAACCACTTGGGTCACCAAATTTCGTTCTTCTAGGTTAAACTGTTCGTTTGTAGTAACCGTTTTCATATTTAGGTTTCACTCTCTTTTCTCCTATAGGGATACATGTACTTGGAACTCTAAATCAAACACGGTTTGTGCTAGCTCTTTGAAACTTGACACAATCAAGCAGTTTCAAGTTCTATCTCTATGGTTTGTTTACTGTTGATGTAGCCCTAAGCAGAGACTGGCGAAAATCACTTTCATTGAAAGGGGTTGCCAAGCTTCCAAAAAACTACGAGTTGCCTGTAATCTCAGCAAACATTTTTTCACCCAATCTTGATGATTCTTTCAAGTAATGAACAGTACACCAAAACCAATGGCTCACCAAATTTCATCGTTCTAGGTTAAACCGTTCCTTTGCAGTAACCGTTTTCATTTTTATGTTTCACTCTGTTTTCTCCTATAAGGATACATGTATTTGGAACTCTAAATCAAACACGGTTTTTGCTAGCCTTTTGAAACTTGACACAAGAAAGCAGTTTCAAGTTTTATCTCTATGGTTTGTTTGCGGTTGATGTAGCCCTAAGCTGAGACTGGCGAAAATCTCTTTCATGGAAAGGGGTTGCCAAGCTTCCAAAAAACTACGAGTTGCCTGAAATCTCAGCAAACATTTTTTTCACCCAATCTTGATGATTCTGTCAGGTAATGATAAGTTCACCAAAACCACTTGGCTCACCAAATTTTGTTTTTCTAGGTTAAACCGTTCTTTTGCAGTAACCTTTTTCATTTTTAGGTTTCACTCTGTTTTCTTCTATATGGATACATGTATTTGGAACTCTAAATCAAACACGGTTTGTGCTAGCTCTTTGAAACTTGACACAAGAAAGCAGTTTCAAGTTCTATCTCTATGGTTTGTTTGCTGTTGATGTACCCCTAAGCAGAGACTGGCGAAAATGACTTTCATGAAAAGGGGTTGCCAAGCTTCCAAAAAACTACGAGTTGCCTGAAATCTCAGCAAACATTTTTTCACCCTATCTTGATGATTATTTCAGGTAATGATCAGTACACCAAAACCACTTGGCTCAACAAATTTCGTTCTTCTAGGTTAAATCGTTCGTTTGCAGTAACACTTTTCATTTTTAGGTTTCACTCTGTTTTCTCCTATACGGATACATATATTTGGAACTCTAAATCAAACACGGTTTGTGCTAGCTCTTTGAAACTTGACAGAAGAAAGCAGTTTCAAGTTCTATATCTATGGTTTGTTAGCTGTTGATGTAGCCCTAAGCAGAGACTGGTGAAAATCACTCTCATCGAAACGGGTTGCCAAGCTTCCAGAAAACTACGAGTTGCCTTAAATCTCTGCAAACATTTTTTTACCCAAACTTGATGATTCTTTCAGGTAATGATCAGTACATCAAAACCACTTGGCCCACCATATTTCGTTCTTCTAGTTGAACCGTTCGTTTGCAGTAACCGTTTACATTTTTAGTTTTCACTCTGTTTTCTCCTATAGGGATACATGTATTTGGAACTCTAAATCAAAAACGGTTTGGGCTAGCTCTTTGAAACTTGACACAAGAAAGCAATTTCAAGTTTTATCTCTATGGTTTGCGTGCTGTTGATGTAGCCCTAAGCAGAGACTGGCGAAAATCACTTTCATGGAAAGGGGTTGCCAAGCTTCCAAAATATACGAGTTGCCTGAAATCTCAGCAAACATTTTTTCACCCAATCTTGATAATTCTTTCAGGTAATGATCAGTACATCAAAACCACTTGGCTCACCAAATTTCGTTCTTCTAGGTTAAACCGTTCGTTTGCAGTAACCGTTTTCTTTTTTAGGTTTCACTCTGTTTTCTCCTATAGGGATACATGTATTTGGAACTCTAAATCAAACACGGTTTGTGCTAGCTCTTTGAAACTTGACACAAGAAAGCAGTTTCAAGTTCTATCTCTATGGTTTGTTTGCTGTTGATGTAGCCCTAAGCAGAGACTGGCGAAAATCACTTTCATGGAAAGGGGTTGCCAAGCTTCCAAAAAACTACGAGTTGCTTGAAATCTCAGCAAACATTTTTTCACCCAATCTTGATGATTCTTTCAGGTGATGATCAGTACACCAAAACCACTTGGCTCACTAAATTTCGTTCTTCTAGGTTAAACCGTTCATTTGCAGTAACCGTTTTCATTTTTAGGTTTCACTCTGTTTTTTCCTATAGGGATACATGTTTTTGGAACTCTAAATCAAACACGGTTTGTGCTAGCTCTTTGAAACATGACACAAAAAAGCAGTTTCAAGTTCTATCTCTATGGTTTGTTTGCTGTTGATGTAGCCCTAAGCAGAGACTGGCGAAAATCACTTTCATGGAAAGGGGTTGCCAAGCTTCCAGAAAACTACGAGTTGCCTGAAATCTCAGCAAACATTTTTTCACCCAATCTTGATGATTCTTTCAGGTAATGATCAGTACACCAAAACCACTTGGATCACCAAATTTCGTTTTTCTAGGTTAAACCGTTCGTTTGCAGTAACCGTTTTCATTTTTAGGTTTCACTCTGTTTTCTCCTGTAGGGATACATGTATTTGGAACTCTAAATCAAATACGGTTTGTGATACCTCTTTGAAACTTGACACAAGAAAGCAGTTTCAAGTTCTATCTCTATGGTTTGTTTGCTGTTGATGTAGCCCTAAGCAGAGACTGGCGAAAATCACTTTCATGGAAAGGGGTTGCCAAGATTCCAAAAAATTACGAGTTGCCTGAAATTTCAGAAAACATTTTTTCACCCAATCTTGATGATTCTTTCAGGTAATGATCAGTACACCAATATCACGTGGCTCTCCAAATTTCATTCTTCTAGGTTAAACAGTTCGTTTGCAGTAACCGTTTACTTTTTTAGGTTTCACTATGTTTTCTCCTATAGGGATACATGTATTTGAAACTCTAAATCAAACACGGTTTTTGCTAGCTCTTTGAAACTTGACACAAGAAAGCAGTTTCAAGTTCTATCGCTATGGTTTGTTTGCTGTTGATGTAGCCCTAAGCAGAGACTGGCGAAAATCACTTTCATGGAAAGGGGTTGCCAAGCTTCCAAAAAACTACGAGTTGCCTGAAATCTCAGAAAACATTTTTTCACCCAATCTTGATGATTTTTTCTGGTAATGATCAGTACACCAATACCACTTGGCTCTCCAAATTTCATTCTTCTAGGTAAAACAGTTCGTTTGCAGTAACCGTTTTCTTTTTAGGTTTCACTCTGTATTCTCCTATAGCGATACATGTATTTGGAACTCTGAATCAAACATGGTTTGTGGTAGCTCTTTGAAACTTGAAACAAGAAAGTAGTTTCAAGTTCTATCTCTATGGTTTGTTTGCTGTTGATGTAGCCCTAAGCAGAGACTGGCGAAAATCACTTTCATGGAAAGGGGTTGCCAAGCTTCCAAAAAACTACGAGTTGCCTGAAATCTCAGCAAACATTTTTTAACCCCATCTTTATGATTCTTTCAGGTAATGATCAGTACACCAAAACCACTTGGCTCACCAAATTTCGTTCTTCTTGGTTAAACCGTTCGTTTGCAGTAACCGTTTTCATTTTTAGGTTTCACTCTGTTTTCTCCTATAGGGATACATGTATTTGGAACTCTAAATCAAACACGGTTTGTGCTAGCTCTTTGAAACTTGACACAAGAAAGCAGTTTCAAGTTCTATCTCTATGGTTTGTTTGCTGTTGATGTAGCCCTAAGCAGCGACTGGCGAAAATCACTTTCATGGAAAGGGGTTGCCAAGCTTCCAAAAAACTACGAGTTGCCTGAAATCACAGCAAACATTTTTTCACCCAATAATGATGATTCTTTCAGGTAATGATCAGTACACCAAAGCCACTTGGCTCACCAAATTTCGTTCTTCTAGGTTAAACCGTTCGTTTGCAGTAACCGTTTATATTTTTACGTTTCACTCTGATTTCTCGTATAGGGATACATGTAATTGGAACTCTAAATCAAACACGGTTTGTGCTAGCTCTTTGAAACTTGACATAAGAAAGCAGTTTCAAGTTCTGTCTCTATGGTTTGTTTGCTGTTGATGTAGCCCTAAGCAGAGAGTGGCGAAAATCACTTTCATGGAAAGGGGTTGACAAACTTCCAAAAAACTACGAGTTGCCTGAAATCTCAGCAAACATTTTTTCACCCAATCTTGATGATTTTTTCTGGTAATGATCAGTACACCAATACCACTTGGCTCTCCAAATTTCATTCTTCTAGGTAAAACAGTTCGTTTGCAGTAACCGTTTTCTTTTTAGGTTTCACTCTATATTCTCCTATAGCGATACATGTATTTGGAACTCTGAATCAAACATGGTTTGTGGTAGCTCTTTGAAACTTGAAACAAGAAAGTAGTTTCAAGTTCTATCTCTATGGTTTGTTTGCTGTTGATGTAGCCCTAAGCAGAGACTGGCGAAAATCACTTTCATGGAAAGGGGTTGCCAAGTTCCAAAAAACTACGAGTTGCCTGAAATCTCAGCAAATATTTTTTAACCCAATCTTGATGATTCTTTCAGGTAATGATCAGTACACCAAAGCCACTTGGTTCACCAAATTTTGTTCTTCTAGGTTAAACCGTTCGTTTGCAGTAACCGTTTTCATTTTTACGTTTCACTCTGTTTTCTCCTATAGGGATACATGTATTTGGAACTCTAAATCAAACACGGTTTGCGCTAGCTCTTTGAAACTTGACACAAGAAAACAGTTTCAAGTTCTATCTCTATGGTTGTTTGCTGTTGATGTAGCCCTAAGCAGAGACTGGCGAAAATCACTTTCATGGAAAGGGGTTGCCAAGCTTCCAAATAACTACGAGTTGCCTGAAATCTCAGCAAATATTTTTTCACCTAATCTTGATGATTCTTTCAGGTAATGATCAGTACACCAAAACCACTTGGCTCACCAAATTTCGTTCTTCTATGTTAAACCTTTCGTTTGCAGTAACCGTTTTCATTTTTAGGTTTCACTCTGTTTTCTCCTATAGGGATACATGTAATTGGAACTCTAAATCAAACACGGTTTTTGCTAGCTCTTTGAAACTTGACATAAGAAAGCAGTTTTAAGTTCTGTCTCTATGGTTTGTTTGCTGTTGATGTAGCCCTAAGCAGAGACTGGCGAAAATCACTTTCATGGAAAGGGGTTGCCAAGATTCCAAAAAACTACGAGTTGCCTGAAATCTCAGCAAACATTTTTTCACCCAATCGTGATGATTCTTTCAGGTAATAATCAGTACACCAATACCACGTGGCTCTCCAAATTTCATTCTTCTAGGTTAAACAGTTCGTTTGCAGTAACCGTTTTCTCTTTTAGGTTTCACTATGTTTTCACCTATAGGGATACATGTATTTGAAACTCTAAATCAAACACGGTTTTTGCTAGCTCTTTGAAACTTGACACAAGAAAGCAGTTTCAAGTTCTATCTCTATGGTTTGTTTGCTGTTGATGTAGCGCTACGCAGAGACTGGCGAAAATCACTTTCATGGAAAGGGGTTGCCAAGCTTCAAAAAAACTACGAGTTGCCTGAAATCTCAGCAAACATTTTTTCACCCAATCTTGATGATTCTTTCAGGTAATGATCAGTACACCAAAACCACTTGGCTCACCAAATTTCGTTTTTCTAGGTTAAACCGTTCGTTTGCAGTAACCGTTTTCATTTTTAGGTTTCACTCTGTTTTCTCATATAGGGATACATGTATTTGGAATTATAAATCAAACACGGTTTGTGCTAGCTCTTTGAAACTTGACACAAGAAAGCAGTTTCAAGATCTATCTCTATAGTTTGTTTGCTGTTGATGTAGCCCTAAGCAGAGACTGGCGAAAATCACTTTCATGGAAAGGGGTTGCCAAGCTTCCAAAAAACTACGAGTTGCCTGAAATCTCAGCAAACATTTTTTCACCCAATATTGATGATTCTTTCAGGTAATGATCAGTACACCAAAACCACTTGGCTCACCAAATTTCGTTCTTCTAGGTTAAACCGTTCGTTTGCAGTAACCGTTTTCATTTTTAGGTTTCACTCTGTTTTCTCCTATAGGGATACATGTATTTGGAACTCTAAATCAAACACGGTTTGTGCTAGCTCTTTGAAACTTGACACAAGAAAGCAGTTTCAAGTTCTATATCTATGGTTTGTTTTCTGTTGATTTAGCCCTAAGCAGAGACTGGCGAAAATCACTTTCATGGAAAGGGGTTGCCAAGCTTCCAAATAACTACGAGTTGCCTGAAATCTCAGCAAATATTTTTTCACCTAATCTTGATGATTCTTTCAGGTAATGATCAGTACACCAAAACCACTTGGCTCACCAAATTTCGTTCTTCTATGTTAAACCTTTCGTTTGCAGTAACCGTTTTCATTTTTAGGTTTCACTCTGTTTTCTCCTATAGGGATACATGTATTTGGAACTCTAAATCAAACACGGTTTGCGCTAGCTCTTTGAAACTTGACACAAGAAAACAGTTTCAAGTTCTATCTCTATGGTTGTTTGCTGTTGATGTAGCCCTAAGCAGAGACTGGCGAAAATCACTTTCATGGAAAGGGGTTGCCAAGCTTCCAAATAACTACGAGTTGCCTGAAATCTCAGCAAATATTTTTTCACCTAATCTTGATGATTCTTTCAGGTAATGATCAGTACACCAAAACCACTTGGCTCACCAAATTTCGTTCTTCTATGTTTAACCTTTCGTTTGCAGTAACCGTTTTCATTTTTAGGTTTCACTCTGTTTTCTCCTATAGGGATACATGTAATTGGAACTCTAAATCAAACACGGTTTTTGCTAGCTCTTTGAAACTTGACATAAGAAAGCAGTTTTAAGTTCTGTCTCTATGGTTTGTTTGCTGTTGATGTAGCCCTAAGCAGAGACTGGCGAAAATCACTTTCATGGAAAGGGGTTGCCAAGCCTCCAAAAAACTACGAGTTGCCTGAAATCTCAGCAAACATTTTTTCACCCAATCGTGATGATTCTTTCAGGTAATGATCAGTACACCAATACCACGTGGCTCTCCAAATTTCATTCTTCTAGGTTAAACAGTTCGTTTGCAGTAACCGTTTTCTTTTTTAGGTTTCACTATGTTTTCACCTATAGGGATACATGTATTTGAAACTCTAAATCAAACACGGTTTTTGCTAGCTCTTTGAAACTTGACACAAGAAAGCAGTTTCAAGTTCTATCTCTATGGTTTGTTTGCTGTTGATGTAGCGCTACGCAGAGACTGGCGAAAATCACTTTCATGGAAAGGGGTTGCCAAGCTTCAAAAAAACTACGAGTTGCCTGAAATCTCAGCAAACATTTTTTCACCCAATCTTGATGATTCTTTCAGGTAATGATCAGTACACCAAAACCACTTGGCTCACCAAATTTCGTTTTTCTAGGTTAAACCGTTCGTTTGCAGTAACCGTTTTCATTTTTAGGTTTCACTCTGTTTTCTCCTATAGGGATACATGTATTTGGAATTCTAAATCAAACACGGTTTGTGCTAGCTCTTTGAAACTTGACACAAGAAAGCAGTTTCAAGATCTATCTCTATAGTTTGTTTGCTGTTGATGTAGCCCTAAGCAGAGACTGGCGAAAATCACTTTCATGGAAAGGGGTTGCCAAGCTTCCAAAAAACTACGAGTTGCCTGAAATCTCAGCAAACATTTTTTCACCCAATATTGATGATTCTTTCAGGTAATGATCAGTACACCAAAACCACTTGGCTCACCAAATTTCGTTCTTCTAGGTTAAACCGTTCGTTTGCAGTAACCGTTTTCATTTTTAGGTTTCACTCTGTTTTCTCCTATAGGGATACATGTATTTGGAACTCTAAATCAAACACGGTTTGTGCTAGCTCTTTGAAACTTGACACAAGAAAGCAGTTTCAAGTTCTATATCTATGGTTTGTTTTCTGTTGATTTAGCCCTAAGCAGAGACTGGCGAAAATCACTTTCATGGAAAGGGGTTGCCAAGCTTCCAAATAACTACGAGTTGCCTGAAATCTCAGCAAATATTTTTACACCTAATCTTGATGATTCTTTCAGGTAATGATCAGTACACCAAAACCACTTGGCTCACCAAATTTCGTTCTTCTATGTTAAACCTTTCGTTTGCAGTAACCGTTTTCATTTTTAGGTTTCACTCTGTTTTCTCCTATAGGGATACATGTATTTGGAACTCTAAATCAAACACGGTTTGTGCTAGCTCTTCGAAACTTGACACAATAAAGCAGTTTCAAGTTCTATCTCTATGGTTTGTTTGCTGTTGATGTAGCCCTAAGCAGAGACTGGCGAAAATCACTTTCATGGAAAGGGGTTGCCAAGCTTCCAAAAAACTACGAGTTGCCTGAAATCTCAGCAAACATTTTTTCACCCAATCTTGATGATTCTTTCAGGTAATGATTAGGACACCAAAACCACTTGGCTCACCAAATTTCGTTCTTCTAGTTTAAACCGTTCGTTTGCAGTAACCGTTTTCATTTTTAGGTTTCACTCTGTTTTCTCCTATAGGGATACATGTATTTGAAACTCTAAATCAAACACGGTTTGTGCTGGCTCTTTGAAACTTGAAACAAGGAAGCAGTTTCAAGTTCTATCTCTATGGTTTCTTTGCTGTTGATGTAGCCCTAAGGAGAGACTGGCGAAAATCACTTTCATGGAAAGGTGTTGCCAAGCTTCCAAAAAACTACGAGTTGCCTGAAATCTCAGCAAACATTTTTTCACCCAATCTTGATGATTCTTTCAGGTAATGATCAGTACACCAAAACCACTTGGCTCACCAAATTTCGTTCTTCTAGGTGAATAGTAATGTTCGTTAGCAGTAACGGTTTATATTTTTAGGTTTCACTCTGTTTTCTCCTATAGGGATACATGTATTTTGAACTATAAATCAAACACGGTTTGGGCTAGCTTTTTGAACCTTGACACAATGAAGCAGTTTCAAGTTCTATCTTTATGGTTTGTTTGCTGTTGATGTAGCCCTAAGCAGAGACTGGCGAAAATCACTTTCATGGAATGGGGTTACCAAGCTTCAGAAAAACTACGAGTTGCCTGAAATCTCAGCAAACATTTTTTCACCCAATCTTGATGATTCTTTGAGGTAATGATCAGTACACCAAAACCACTTGTCTCACCAAATTTATTCTTCTGGGTTAAACCGTTCGTTTGCAGTAACCGTTTTCATTTTTAGGTTTCACTCTGTTTTCTCCTATCGGGATACATGTATTTGGAACTCTAAATCAAACACGGTTTGTGCTAGCTCTTTGAAACTTGACACAATAAAGCAGTTGAAAGTTCTATCTCTATGGTTTGTTTGCTGTTGATGTAACCCTAAGCAGAGACTGGCGAAAATCACTTTCAAGGTAAGGGGTTGCCAAGCTTCCAAGAAACTACGAGTTTCCTGAAATCTCAGCAAACATTTTTTCACCCAATCTTTATGATTCTTTCAGGTAATGATCAGTACACCAAAACCACTTGTCTCACCAAATTTCGTTCTTCTAGGTTAAACCGTTCGTTTGCAGTAACCGTTTTCATTTTTAGGTTTCACTCTGTTTTCTCCTATAGGGATACATGTATTTTGAACTATAAATCAAACACGGTTTGGGATAGCTCTTTGAAACTTGACACAATAAAGCAGTTTCAAGTTCTATCTCTATGGTTTGTTTGCTGTTGATGTAGCCCTAAGTAGAGACTGGCGAAAATCACTTGCATGGAAAGGGGGTTGCCAAGCTTCCAAAAAACTACGAGGTGCCTGAAATCTCAGAAAACATTTTTTCACCCAATCTTGATGATTATTTCAGCTAATGATCAGTACAACAAAATCACTCGGCTCACCAAATTTCGTTCTTCTAGGTTAAAACGTTCGTTTGCAGAAACCGTTTTCATTTTTAGGTTTCACTCTGTTTTCTCCTATAGGGATACATGTATTTGGAATTCTAAATCAAACACGGTTTTTGCTAGCTCTTTGAAACTTGACACAAGAAAGCAGTTTCAAGTTCTATCTTTATGGTTTGTTTGCTGTTGATGTAGCCCTAAGCAGAGACTGGCGAAAATCACTTTCATGGAAAGGGTTGCCAAGCTTCCAAAAAACTACGAGTTGCCTGAAATCTCAGCAAACATTTTTTCACCCAATCTTCATGATTCTTTCAGATAATGATCAGTACACCAAAACCACTTGGCTCACCAAATTTCGTTCTTCTATGTTAAACCTTTCGTTTGCAGTAACCGTTTTCATTTTTAGGTTTCACTCTGTTTTCTAATGTAGGGATACATGTATTTGGAACTCTAAATCAAACACGGTTTGTGCTAGCTCTTCGAAACTTGACACAATAAAGCAGTTTCAAGTTCTATCTCTATGGTTTGTTTGCTGTTGATGTAGCCCTAAGCAGAGACTGGCGAAAATCACTTTCATGGAAAGGGGTTGCCAAGCTTCCAAAAAACTACGAGTTGCCTGAAATCTCAGCAAACATTTTTTCACCCAATCTTGATGATTCTTTCAGGTAATGATTAGGACACCAAAACCACTTGGCTCACCAAATTTCGTTCTTCTAGTTTAAACCGTTCGTTTGCAGTAACCGTTTTCATTTTTAGGTTTCACTCTGTTTTCTCCTATAGGGATACATGTATTTGAAACTCTAAATCAAACACGGTTTGTGCTGGCTCTTTGAAACTTGAAACAAGGAAGCAGTTTCTAGTTCTATCTCTATGGTTTCTTTGCTGTTGATGTAGCCCTAAGAAGAGACTGGCGAAAATCACTTTCATGGAAAGGTGTTGCCAAGCTTCCAAAAAACTACGAGTTGCCTGAAATCTCAGCAAACATTTTTTCACCCAATCTTGATGATTCTTTCAGGTAATGATCAATACACCAAAACCACTTGGCTCACCAAATTTCGTTCTTCTAGGTGAATAGTAATGTTCGTTAGCAGTAACGGTTTATATTTTTAGGTTTCACTCTGTTTTCTCCTATAGGGATACATGTATTTTGAACTATAAATCAAACACGGTTTGGGCTAGCTCTTTGAACCTTGACACAATAAAGCAGTTTCAAGTTCTATCTTTATGGTTTGTTTGCTGTTGATGTAGCCCTAAGCAGAGACTGGCGAAAATCACTTTCATGGAATGGGGTTGCCAAGCTTCAGAAAAACTACGAGTTGCCTGAAATCTCAGCAAACATTTTTGCACCCAATCTTGATGATTCTTTCAGGTAATGATCAGTACACCAAAACCACTTGGCTCACCAAATTTCGTTCTTCTACGTTAAACCGTTCGTTTGCAGTAACCGTTTTCATTTTTGGGTTTCACTCTGTTTTCTCCTATAGGGATACATGTATTTGGAACTCTAAATGCAACACGGTTTGTGCTAGCTCTTTGAAACGTGACACAAGAAAGGAGTTTCAAGTTCTATCTCAATGATTTGTTTGCTGTTGATGTAGCCCTAAGCAGAGACGGGCGAAAATCAGTTTCATGGAAAGGGTTTGCCAAGCGTCCAAAAACTACGAGTTGCCTGAAATCTCAGCAAACATATTTTCACCCCATCGTGATGTTTCTTTCAGGTAATGATCAGTACACCAAAACCACTTGGCTCACCAAATTTCGTTCATCTAGGTGAAACCGTTCGTTTGCAGTAACCGTTTTCATTTTTAGGTTTCACTCTGTTTTCTCCCAGTGGGATACATGTATTTGAAACTCTATCAAACACGGTTTGTGCTAGCTCTTTGAAACTTGACACAATAAAGCAGTTTCAAGTTCTATCTTTATGGTTTGTTTGCTGTTGATGTAGCCCTAAGCAGAGACTGGCGAAAATCACTTTCATGGAATAAGGTTGCAAGCTCCAAAAAAAATAACATTGCCTGAAATCTCAGCAAATATTTTTTAACCCAATCTTGATGATTCTTTCACTTAATGATCAGTACACCAAAACCACTTGGCTCACCAAATTTCGATCAGCTAGGTTAAACCGTTCGTTTGCAGTAACTGTTTTCATTTTTAGGTTTCACTCTGTTTTCTCCTATAGGGATACATGTATTTGGAACTCTAAATCAAACACGGTTTGTGCTAGCTCTTTGAAACTTGACACAATAAAGCAGTTTCAAGTTCTATCTCTATGGTTTGTTTCCTGTTGATGTAGCCCTAAGAAGAGACTGGCGAAAATCACTTTCAAGGAAAGGGGTTGAAAGCTTCCAAAAAACTACGAGTTGCCTGAAATCTCAGCAAGCATTTTTTCACCCAATCTTGATGATTCTTTCAGGTAATGATCAGTACACCAAAACCACTTGGCTCACCAAATTTCGTTCTTTTAGGTTAAACCGTTCGTTTGCAGTAACCGTTTTCATTTTTAGGTTTCACTCTGTTTTCTCCCAGTGGGATACATGTATTTGGAACTCCAAATCAAACACGGTTTGTGCTAGCTTTTTGAAACTTGAGACAATGAAGCAGTTTCAAGTTCTATCTCTATGGTTTGTTTGCTGTTGATGAAGCCCTAAGCAGACACTGGCAAAAATCACTTTCATTAAAAGGGGTTGCAAAGCATCCAAAAAACTACAAGTTGCCTGAAATCTCAGCAAACATTTTTTCACCCAATCTTGATGATCCTTTCAGGTAATGATCAGTACACCAAAACCACTTCGCTCACCAAATTTCGTTCTTCTAGGTTAAACCGTTCGTTTGCAGTAACCGTTTTCATTTTTAGGTTTCACTCTGTTTTCTTGTATAGGGATACATGTATTTGGAACACTAAATCAAACACAGTTTGTGCTAGCTCTTTGAAACTTGACACAATGAAGCAGTTTCAAGTTCTATGTCTATGGTTTGTTTGCTGTTGATGTAGCCCTAAGAAGAGACTGGCGAAAATCACTTTCATAAAAAGGGGTTGCCAAGCTTCCAAAAAACTACGAGTTGCCTGAAATCTCAGCAAACATTTTTTCACCCAATCTTGATGATTCTTTCAGGTAATGATCAGTACACCAAAACCACTTGGCTCACCAAATTTCGTTTCCGAGGTTAAACCGTTCGTTTGCAGTAACCGTTTTCATTTTTAGGTTTCACTCTGTTTTCTCCTATAGGGATACATGTATTTGGAACTCTAAATCAAACACGGTTTGTGCTAGCTCTTTGAAACTTGACACAATAAAGCAGTTTCAAGTTCTATCTCTATGGTTTGTTTGCTGTTGATGTAGCCCTATGAAGAGACTGGCGAAAATCACTTTCAAGGAAAGGGGTTGCCAAGCTTCCAAAAAACTACGAGTTGCCTGAAATCTCAGCAAACATTTTTTCACCCAATCTTGATGATTCTTTCAGGTAATGATCAGTACACGAAAACCACTTGGCTCACCAAATTTCGTTTTTCTAGGTTAAACCGTTCGTTTGCAGTAACCGTTTTCATTTTAAGGTTTCACTCTGTTTTCTCCTATAGGGATACATGTATTTGGAACTCTAAATCAAACACGGTTTGTGATAGCTCTTTGAAACTTGAAACAATGAAGCAGTTGCAAGTTCTATCTCTATGATTTGTTTGCTGTTGATGTAGCCCTAAGCAGAAACTGGCGAAAATCACTTTCATGGAAAGGGGTTGCCAAGCTTCCAAAAAACTATGAGGTACCTGAAATCTCAGCAAACATTTTTTCACCCAATCTTGATGATTCTTTCAGGTAATGATCAGTACACCAAAACCACTTGGCTAACCAAATTTCGTTCTTCTAGGATAAACCGTTCGTTTGCAGTAACCGTTTTCATTTTTAGGTTTCACTCTGTTCGATCCTATAGGGATACATGTATTTGGAACTCCAAATCAAACACGGTTTGTGCTAGCTTTTTGAAACTTGAGACAATGAAGCAGTTTCAAGTTCTATCTCTATGGTTTGTTTGCTGTTGATGAAGCCCTAAGCAGAGACTGGCAAAAATCACTTTCATGGAAAGGGGTTGCAAAGCATCCAAAAAACTACGAGTTGCCTGAAATCTCAGCAAACATTTTTTCACCCAATCTTGATGATCCTGTCAGGTAATGAGCAGTACACCAAAACCACTTGGCTCACCAAATTTCGTTCTTATAGGTTAAACCGTTCGTTTGCAGTAACCGTTTTCATTTTTAGGTTTCACTCTGTTTTCTTGTATAGGGATACATGTATTTGGAACACTAAATCAAACACAGTTTGTGCTAGCTCTTTGAAACATGACACAATGAAGAAGTTTCAAGTTCTATGTCTATGGTTTGTTTGCTGTTGATGTAGCCCTAAAAAGAGACTGGCGAAAATCAATTTCATAAGAAGGGGTTGCCAAGCTTCCAAAAAACTACGAGTTGCCTGAAATCTCAGCAAACATTTTTTCACCCAATCTTGATGATTCTTTCAGGTAATGATCAGTACCCCAAAACCACTTGGCTCACCAAATTTCGTTTTTCTAGGTTAAACCGTTCGTTTGCAGTAACCGTTTTTATTTTTAGGTTTCACTCTGTTTTCTCCTATAGGGATACATGTATTTGGAACTCTAAATTAACACGGTTTCTGCTAGCTCTTTGAAACTTGACACAAGAAAGCAGTTTCAAGTTCTATCTCTATGGTTTGTTTGCTGTTGATGTAGCCCTAAGCAGAGACTGGCGAAAATCACTTTCATGGAAAGGGGTTGCCAAGCTTCCAAAAAACTACGAGTTGCCTGAAATATCAGCAAACATTTTCTCACCCAATCTTGATGATTCTTTCAGGTAATGATCAGTACACCAAAACCACTTTGCTCACCACGTTTCGTTCATCTAGGTTAAACCGTTCGTATGCAGTAACCGTTTTCATTTTTAGGTTTCACTCTGTTTTCTCCTATAGGGATACATGTATTTGGAACTCTAAATCAAACACGGTTTGTGCTAGCCCTTTGAAACTTGACACAATAAAGCAGTTTCAAGTTCTATCTCTATGGTTTGTTTGCTGTTGATGTAGCCCTAAGCAGAGACTGGCGAAAATCACTTTCATGGAAAGGGGTTGCCAAGCTTCCAAAAAACTACGAGTTGCCTGAAATCTCACCAAACATTTTTTGACCCAATCTTGATGATTCTTTCAGGTAATGATCAGTACACCAAAACCACTTGGCTCACCAAATTTCGTTCTTCTAGGTTAAACCGTTCGTTTGCAGTAACCATTTTCATTTTTAGGTTTCACTCTGTTTCTCCTATAGGGATACATATATTTGGAACTCTAAATCAAACAGGGTTTGTGCTAGCTCTTTGTAACTTGAGACATTGAAGCAGTTTCCAGTTTTATGTTTATGGTTTGTTTGCTGTTGAATTAGCCCTAAGCAGAGACTGGCGAAAATCACTTTCATGGAAAGGGGTTGCCAAGCTTCCAAAAACCTACGAGTTGCCTGAAATCTCAGCTAATATTTTTTCACCCACTCTTGATGATTCTTTCAGGTAATGATCAGTACCCCAAAACCACTTGGCTCACCACGTTTTGTTCTACTAGGTTAAACCGTTCGTTTGCAGTAACCATTTTCATTTTCAGGTTTCACTCTGTTTTCTCCTATAGGGATACATGTATTTGGAACTCTAAATCAAACACGGTTTGTGCTAGCTCTTTGAAACTTGACACAAGAAAGCAGTTTAAAGTTCTATCTCTATGGTTTGTTTGCTGTTGATGTAGCCCTAAGCAGAGACTGGCGAAAATCACTTTCATGGAAAGGGGTTGCCAAGCTTCCAAAAAACTACGAGTTGCCTGAAATCTCAGCAAACATTTTTTCACCCAATCTTGATGATTCTTTCAGGTAATGATCAGTACCCCAAAACCACTTGGCTCACCAAATTTCGTTTTTCTAGGTTAAACCGTTCGTTTGCAGTAACCGTTTTTATTTTTAGGTTTCACTCTGTTTTCTCCTATAGGGATACATGTATTTGGAACTCTAAATTAACACGGTTTCTGCTAGCTCTTTGAAACTTGACACAAGAAAGCAGTTTCAAGTTCTATCTCTATGGTTTGTTTGCTGTTGATGTAGTCCTAAGCAGAGACTGGGGAAAATCACTTTCATGGAAAGGGGTTGCCAAGCTTCCAAAAAACTACGAGTTGCCTGAAATATCAGCAAACATTTTCTCACCCAATCTTGATGATTCTTTCAGGTAATGATCAGTACACCAAAACCACTTTGCTCACCACGTTTCCTTCATCTAGGTTAAACCGTTCGTATGCAGTAACCGTTTTCATTTTTAGGTTTCACTCTGTTTTCTCCTATAGGGATACATGTATTTGGAACTCTAAATCAAACACGGTTTGTGCTAGCCCTTTGAAACTTGACACAATAAAGCAGTTTCAAGTTCTATCTCTATGGTTTGTTTGCTGTTGATGTAGCCCTAAGCAGAGACTGGCGAAAATCACTTTCAAGGAAAGGGTTGCCAAGCTTCCAAAAAACTACGAGTTGCCTGAAATCTCAGCAAACATTTTTTCACACATTCTTGATTCTTTTTTCAGGTAATGATCAGTACACCAAAACCACTTTGCTCACCACGTTTCGTTCATCTAGTTTAAACCGTTCGTTTGCAGTAAACATTTTCATTTTTAGGTTTCACTCTGTTTTCTCCTATAGGGATACATGTATTTGGAACTCTAAATCAAACACGGTTTGTGCTAGCTCTTTGTAACTTGAGACAATGAAGCAGTTTCCAGTTCTATGTTTATGGTTTGTTTTCTGTTGAATTAGCCCTAAGCAGAGACTGGCGAAAATCACTTTCATGGAAAGGGGTTGCCAAGCTTCCAAAAACTACGAGTTGCCTGAAATCTCAGCAAACATTTTTTCACCCAATCTTGATGATTCTTTCAGGTAAAGATCAGTACACCAAAACCACTTGGCTCACCAAATTTCGTTATTCTACGTTAAACCGTTCGTTTGCAGTAACCGTTTTCATTTTTAGGGTTCACTCTGTTTTCTCCTATAGGGATACATGTATTTGGAACTCTAAATCAAACACGGTTTGTGCTAGCTCTTTGAAACTTGACACAAGAAAGCAGTTTGAAGTTCTATCTCTATGGTTTGTTTGCTGTTTATGTAGCCCTAAGCAGAGACTGGCGAAAATCACTTTCATGGAAAGGGGTTGCCAAGCTTCCAAAAAACTACGAGTTGCCAGAAATCTCAGCAAACATTTTTTCAACCAAACGTGATGATTCTTTCAGGTAATGATCAGTACACCAAAACCACTTGGCTCACCAAATTTCGTTCTTCTTGGTTAAACCGTTCGTTTGCAGTAACCATTTTCATTTTTAAGTTTCACTCTGTTTTCTCCTATAGGGATACATGTATTTGGAACTCTAAATCAAACACGGTTTGTGCTAGCTCTTTGAAACTTGACTTAAAAAAGCAGTTTCAAGTTCTTTCTCTATGGTTTGTTTGCTGTTGATATAGCCTTAAGCAGAGACTGGCGAAAATCACTTTCATGGAAAGCGGTTGCCAAGCTTCCAAAATCTACGAGTTCCCTGAAATCTCAGCAAACATTTTTTCACCCAATCTTGATGATTCTTTCAGGTAATGATCAGTACACCAAAACCACTTGGCTCACCAAATTTCGTTCTTGTAGTTTAAACCGTTCGTTTGCAGTAACCGTTTTCATTTTTAGGTTTCACTCTGTTTTCTCCTATAGGGATACATGTATTTGGAACTCTAAATCAAACAAGGTTTGTGCTAGCCCTTTGAAACTTGACACAATAAAGCAGTTTCAAGTTCTATCTTTATGGTTTGTTTGCTGTTGATGTAGCCCTAAGCAGAGACTGGTAAATATCACTTTAATGGAAAGGGGTTGCCAAGCTTCCAAAAAACTACGAGTTGCCTGAAATCTCAGCAAACATTTTTTCACCCAATCTTGATGATTCTTTCAGGTAATGATCAGTACACCAAAACCACTTGGCTCACCAAATTTCGTTCTTCTAGTTTAAACCGTTCATTTGCAGTAACCTTTTTCATTTTTAGGTTTCACTCTGTTTTCTCCTATAGGGATACATGTATTTGGAACTCTAAATCAAGCACGGTTTGTGCTCGCTCTTTGAAACTTGACACAAGAAAGAAGTTTCAAGTTCTATCTCTATGGTTTGTTTGCTGTTGATGTAGCCCTAAGCAGAGACTGGTGAAAATCACTTTCATGGAAAGGGGTTGCCAAGCTTCCAAAAAACTACGAGTTGCCTGAAATCTCAGCAAACATTTTTTGACCCAATCTTGATGATTCTTTCAGGTAATGATCAGTACACCAAAACCACTTGGCTCACCAAATTTCGTTCTTCTAGGTTAAACCGTTCGTTTGCAGTAACCATTTTCATTTTTAGGTTTCACTCTGTTTTCTCCTATAGGGATACATGTATTTGGAACTCTAAATCAAACAGGGTTTGTGCTAGCTCTTTGTAACTTGAGACATTGAAGCAGTTTCCAGTTCTATGTTTATAGTTTGTTTGCTGTTGATGTAGCCTTAAGCAGAGACTGGCGAAAATCACTTTCATGGAAAGGGGTTGCCAAGCTTCCAAAAAACTACGAGTTGCCTGAAATCTCAGCAAACTTTTTTTCACCCAATCTTGATGATTCTTTCAGGTAATGATCAGTACCCCAAAACCACTTGGCTCACCACGTTTTGTTCTACTAGGTTAAACCGTTCCTTTGCAGTAACCGTTTTCATTTTTAGGTTTCACTTTGTTTTCTCCTATAGGGATACATGTATTTGGAACTCTAAATCAAACACGGTTTGTGCTAGCTCTTTGAAACTTGACACAAGAAAGCAGGTTCAAGTTCTATCTCTATGGTTTGTTTGCTGTTGATGTAGCCCTAAGCAGAGACTGGCAAAAATCACTTTCATGAAAAGGGGTTGCCAAGCTTCCAAAATCTACGAGTTCCCTGAAATCTCAGCAAACATTTTCTCACCCAATCTTGATGATTCTTTCAGGTAATGATCAGTACCCCAAAACCACTTGGCTCACCGAATTTCGTTCTTCTAGGTTAAACCGTTCCTTAGCAGTAACCGTTTTCATTTTTAGGTTTCACTCTGTTTTCTCCTATAGGGATACATGTATTTGGAACTCTAAATCAAACACGGTTTGTGCTAGCTCTTTGAAACTTCACAGAAGAAAGCAGTTTTAAGTTCTATCTCTATGGTTTGTCTGCTGTTGATGTAGCCCTAAGCAGAGACTGGCGAAAATTACTTTCATGGAAAGGGGTTGCCAAGCTTCCAAAAAACTACGAGTTGCCTGAAATCTCAGAAAACATTTTTTCACCCAATCTTGATGATTATTTCATGTAATGATCAGTCCACCAAAACCACTTGGCTCACCAAATTTCGTTCTTCTAGGTAAAACCGTTCGTTTGCAGTAACCGTTTTCATTTTTAGGTTCACTCTGTTTTCTCCTATAGGGATACATGTATTTGGAACTCTAAATCAAACACGGTTTGTGCTAGCTCTTTGAAACTTGACACAAGAAAGCAGGTTCAAGTTCTATCTCTATGGTTTGTTTGCTATTGATGTAGCCCTAAGCAGAGACTGGCAAAAATCACTTTCATGAAAAGGGGTTGCCAAGCTTCCAAAATCTACGAGTTCCCTGATATCTCAGCAAACATTTTCTCACCCAATCTTGATGATTCTTTCAGGTAATGATCAGTACCCCAAAACCACTTGGCTCACCGAATTTTGTTCTTCTAGGTTAAACCGTTCCTTTGCAGTAACCGTTTTCATTTTTAGGTTTCACTCTGTTTTCTCCTATAGGGATACATGTATTTGGAACTCTGAATCAAACACGGTTTGTGCTAGCTCTTTGAAACTTCACAGAAGAAAGCAGTTTTATGTTCTATCTCTATGGTTTGTTTGCTGTTGATGTAGCCCTAAGCAGAGACTGGCGAAAATCACTTTCATGGAAAGGGGTTGCCAAGCTTCCAAAAAACTACGAGTTGCCTGAAATCTCAGGAAACATTTTTTTCACCCAATCTTGATGATTCTTTCAGGTAATGATCAGTACACCAAAACCACTTGGCTCACCAAATTTCGTTCTTCTAGTTTAAACCGTTCGTTTGCAGTAACCGTTTTCATTTTTAGCTTTCACTCTGTTTTCTCCTATCGGGATACATGTATTTGGAACTCTAAATCAAACACGGTTTGTGCTAGCCCTTTGAAACTTGACACAATAAAGCAGTTTCAAGTTCTATCTCTATGGTTTGTTCGCTGTTGATGTAGCCCTAAGCAGAGACTGGCGAAAATCACTTTCATGGAAAGGGGTTGCCAAGCTTCCAAAAAACTACGAGTTGCCTGAAATCTTAACAAACATTTTTTCACCCAATCTTGATGATTATTTCAGGTAATGATCAGTCCACCAAAACCACTTGGCTCACCAAATTTCGTTCTTCTAGGTTAAACCGTTCGTTTGCAGTAACCGTTTTCATTTTTAGGTTTCACTCTGTTTTCTACTTAAGGGATAAATGTATTTGGGACTCTAAATCAAACACGGTTTGTGCTAGCTCTTTGAAACTTGAGACAATGAAGCAGTTTCCAGTTCTATGTTTATGGTTTGTTTGCTGTTGAATTAGCCCTAAGCAGAGACTGGCGAAAATCACTTTCATGGAAAGGGGTTGCCAAGCTTCCAAAAACTACGAGTTGCCTGAAATCTCAGCAAACATTTTTTCACCCAATCTTGATGATTCTTTCAGGTAATGATCAGTACACCAAAACCACTTGGCTCACCAAATTTCGTTCTTCTAGGTGAAACCGTTCGTTTGCAGTAACCGTTTTAATTTTTAGGTTTCACTCTGTTTTCTCCTATAGGGATACATGAATTTGGAACTCTAAATCAAACACGGTTTGTGCTAGCTCTTTGAAACTTGACACAATAAAGCAGTTTCAAGTTCTATCTCTATGGTTTGTTTGCTGTTGATGTAGCCCTAAGCAGAGACTGGCGAAAATCACTTTCATGGAAAGGGGTTGCCAAGCTTCCAAAAAACTACGAGTTGCCTGAAATCTCAGCAAACATTTTTTCACACAATCTTGATGCTTTTTTCAGGTAATGATCAGTACACCAAAACCACTTTGCTCACCACGTTTCGTTCATCTAGGTTAAACCGTTCGTTTGCAGTAACCGTTTTCATTTTTCGGTTTCACTCTGTTTTCTCCTATAGGGATACATGTATTTGGAACTCTAAATCAAACACGGTTTGTGCTAGCTCTTTGAAACTTGACACAAGAAAGCAGGTTCAAGTTCTATCTCTATGGTTTGTTTGCTGTTGATGTAGCCCTAAGCAGAGACTGGCAAAAATCACTTTCATGAAAAGGGGTTGCCAAGCTTCCAAAATCTACGAGTTCCCTGAAATCTCAGCAAACATTTTCTCACCCAATCTTGATGATTCTTTCAGGTAATGATCAGTACCTCAAAACCACTTGGCTCACCGAATTTTGTTCTTCTAGGTTAAACCGTTCCTTTGCAGTAACCGTTTTCATTTTTAGGTTTCACTCTGTTTTCTCCTATAGGGATACATGTATTTGGAACTCTAAATCAAACACGGTTTGTGCTAGCTCTTTGAAACTTCACAGAAGAAAGCAGTTTTAAGTTCTATCTCTATGGTTTGTTTGCTGTTGATGTAGCCCTAAGCAGAGACTGGCGAAAATCACTTTCATGGAAAGGGGTTGCCAAGCTTCCAAAAAACTACGAGTTGCCGGAAATCTCAGCAAACATTTTTTCACCCAATCTTGATGATTCTTTCATGTAATGATCAGTCCACCAAAACCACTTGGCTCACCAAATTTCGTTCTTCTAGGTAAAACCGTTCGTTTGCAGTAACCATTTTCATTTTTAGGTTTCACTCTGTTTTCTCCTATAGGGATACATGTATTTGGAACCCTAAATCAAACACGGTTTGTGCTAGCTCTTTGAAACTTCACAAAAGAAAGCAGTTTCAACTTCTATCTCTATGGTTTGTTTGCTGTTGATGTAGCCCTAAGCAGAGACTGGCGAAAATCACTTTCATGGAAAGGGGTTGCCAAGCTTCCAAAAAACTACGAGTTGCCTGAAATCTCAGGAAACATTTTTTTCACCCAATCTTGATGATTCTTTCAGGTAATGATCAGTACACCAAAACCACTTGGCTCACCAAATTTCGTTCTTCTAGTTTAAACCGTTCGTTTGCAGTAACCGTTTTCATTTTTAGCTTTCACTCTGTTTTCTCCTATCGGGATACATGTATTTGGAACTCTAAATCAAACACGGTTTGTGCTAGCCCTTTGAAACTTGACACAATAAAGCAGTTTTAAGTTCTATCTCTATGGTTTGTTTGCTGTTGATGTAGCCCTAAGCAGAGACTGGCGAAAATCACTTTCATGGAAAGGGGTTGCCAAGCTTCCAAAAAACTACGAGTTGCCTGAAATCTCAGCAAACATTTTTTCACACAATCTTGATGCTTTTTTCAGGTAATGATCAGTACACCAAAACCACTTTGCTCACCACGTTTCGTTCATCTAGGTTAAACCGTTCGTTTGCAGTAACCGTTTTCATTTTTCGGTTTCACTCTGTTTTCTCCTATAGGGATACATGTATTTGGAACTCTAAATCAAACACGGTTTGTGCTAGCTCTTTGAAACTTGACACAAGAAAGCAGGTTCAAGTTCTATCTCTATGGTTTGTTTGCTGTTGATGTAGCCCTAAGCAGAGACTGGCAAAAATCACTTTCATGAAAAGGGGTTGCCAAGCTTCCAAAATCTACGAGTTCCCTGAAATCTCAGCAAACATTTTCTCACCCAATCTTGATGATTCTTTCAGGTAATGATCAGTACCTCAAAACCACTTGGCTCACCGAATTTTGTTCTTCTAGGTTAAACCGTTCCTTTGCAGTAACCGTTTTCATTTTTAGGTTTCACTCTGTTTTCTCCTATAGGGATACATGTATTTGGAACTCTAAATCAAACACGGTTTGTGCTAGCTCTTTGAAACTTCACAGAAGAAAACAGTTTTAAGTTCTATCTCTATGGTTTGTTTGCTGTTGATGTAGCCCTAAGCAGAGACTGGCGAAAATCACTTTCATGGAAAGGGGTTGCCAAGCTTCCAAAAAACTACGAGTTGCCGGAAATCTCAGCAAACATTTTTTCACCCAATCTTGATGATTCTTTCATGTAATGATCAGTCCACCAAAACCACTTGGCTCACCAAATTTCGTTCTTCTAGGTAAAACCGTTCGTTTGCAGTAACCATTTTCATTTTTAGGTTTCACTCTGTTTTCTCCTATAGGGATACATGTATTTGGAACCCTAAATCAAACACGGTTTGTGCTAGCTCTTTGAAACTTCACAAAAGAAAGCAGTTTCAACTTCTATCTCTATGGTTTGTTTGCTGTTGATGTAGCCCTAAGCAGAGACTGGCGAAAATCACTTTCATGGAAAGGGGTTGCCAAGCTTCCAAAAAACTACGAGTTGCCTGAAATCTCAGGAAACATTTTTTTCACCCAATCTTGATGATTCTTTCAGGTAATGATCAGTACACCAAAACCACTTGGCTCACCAAATTTCGTTCTTCTAGTTTAAACCGTTCGTTTGCAGTAACCGTTTTCATTTTTAGCTTTCACTCTGTTTTCTCCTATCGGGATACATGTATTTGGAACTCTAAATCAAACACGGTTTGTGCTAGCCCTTTGAAACTTGACACAATAAAGCAGTTTTAAGTTCTATCTCTATGGTTTGTTCGCTGTTGATGTAGCCCTAAGCAGAGACTGGCGAAAATCACTTTCATGGAAAGGGGTTGCCAAGCTTCCAAAAAATTACGAGTTGCCTGAAATCTTAACAAACATTTTTTCACCCAATCTTGATGATTATTTCAGGTAATGATCAGTCCACCAAAACCACTTGGCTCACCAAATTTCGGTTTTCTAGGTTAAACCGTTCGTTTGCAGTAACCGTTTTCATTTTTAGGTTTCACTCTGTTTTCTACTTAAGGGATACATGTATTTGGGACTCTAAATCAAACACGGTTTGAGCTAGCTCTTTGAAAATTGAGACAATGAAGCAGTTTCCAGTTCTATGTTTATGCTTTGTTTGCTGTTGAATTAGCCCTAAGCAGAGACTGGCGAAAATCACTTTCATGGAAAGGGGTTCCAAGCTTCCAAAAACTACGAGTTGCCTGAAATCTCAGCAAACATTTTTTCACCCCATCTTGATGATTCTTTCAGGTAATGATCAGTACACCAAAACCACTTGGCTCACCAAATTTCGTTCTTCTAGGTGAAACCGTTCGTTTGCAGTAACCGTTTTAATTTTTAGGTTTCACTCTGTTTTCTCCTATAGGGATACATGAATTTGGAACTCTAAATCAAACACGGTTTGTGCTAGCTCTTTGAAACTTGACACAAGAAAGCAGTTTCAAGTTCTATCTCTATGGTTTGTTTGCTGTTGATGTAGCCCTAAGCAGAGACTGGCGAAAATCACTTTCATGGAAAGGGGTTGCCAAGCTTCCAAAAAACTACGAGTTGCCTGAAATCTCAGCAAATATTTTTTCACACAATCTTGATGCTTTTTTCAGGTAATGATCAGTACACCAAAACCACTTTGCTCACCACGTTTCGTTCATCTAGGTGAAACCGTTCGTTTGCAGTAACCGTTTTAATTTTTAGGTTTCACTCTGTTTTCTCCTATAGGGATACATGAATTTGGAACTCTAAATCAAACACGGTTTGTGCTAGCTCTTTGAAACTTGGCACAATAAAGCAGTTTCGAGTTCTATCTGTAGGGTTTGTTTGCTGTTGGTGTAGCCATAAACAGTGACTGGCGAAAATCACTTTCATGGAAAGGGGTTGCCAAGCTTCCAAAAAACTACGAGTTTCCTGAAATCTCAGCAAACATTTTTTCACCCAATCTTGATGATTCTTTCAGGTAATGATCAGTACACCAAAACCACTTGGCTCACCAAATTTCGTTCTTCTAGGTTAAACCGTTCCTTTGCAGTAACCGTTTTCATTTTTAGGTTTCACTCTGTTTTCTCCTATAGTGATACATGTATTTGGAACTCTAAATCAAACACGGTTTGTGCTAACTCTTTGAAACTTGACACAAGAAAGCAGGTTCAAGTTCTATCTCTATGCTTTGTTTGCTGTTGATGTAGCCCTAAGCAGAGACTGGCAAAAATCACTTTCATGAAAAGGGGTTGCCAAGCTTCCAAAATCTACGAGTTCCCTGAAATCTCAGCAAACATTTTCTAACCCACTCTTGATGATTCTTTCAGGTAATGATCAGTACACCAAAACCACTTGGCTCACCGAACTTCGTTCTTCTAGGTTAAACCGTTCCTTTGCAGTAACCGTTTTCATTTTTAGATTTCACTCTGTTTTCTCCTATAGGTATACATGTATTTGGAACTCTAAATCAAACACGGTTTGTGCTAGCTCTTTGAAACTTGACACAAGAAAGCAGTTTCAACTTCTATCTCTATGGTTTGTTTGCTGTTGATGTAGCCCTAAGCAGAGACTGGCGAAAATCACTTTCATTGAAAGGGGTTGCCAAGCTTCCAAAAAACTACGAGTTGCCTGAAATCTCAGCAAACATTTTTTCACCCACTCTTCATGATTCTTTCAGGTAATGATCAGTACACCAAAACCACTTGGCTCACCGAATTTCGTTCTTCTAGTTTAAACCGTTCGTTTGCAGTAACCGTTTTCATTTTTAGGTTTCACTCTGTTTTCTCCTATAGGGATAGATGTATTTGGAACTCTAAATCAAACACGGTTTGTGCTAGCTCTTTGAAACTTGACAGAAAAAAGCAGTTTCAAGTTCTATCTCTATGGTTTGTTTGCTGTTGATGTAGCCCTAAGCAGAGACTGGCGAAAATCACTTTCATGGAAAGGGGTTGCCAAGCTTCCAAAATCTACGAGTTCCCTGAAATTTCAGCAAACATTTTTTCACCCAATCTTGATGATTCTTTCAGGTAATGATCAGTACACCAAAACCACTTGGCTCACCAAATTTCGTTCTTCTAGGTTAAACCGTTCGTTTGCAGTAACCGTTTTCATTTTTAGGTTTCACTCTGTATTCTCTTATAGGGATACATGTATTTGAAACTCTAAATCAAACACGGTTTGTGCTAGCTCTTTTAAACTTGACACAATAAAGCAGTTTCAAGTTCTATCTGTAGGGTTTGTTTGCTGTTGGTGTAGCCATAAGCAGAGACTGGCGAAAATCACTTTCATGGAAAGGGGTTGCCAAGCTTCCAAAAAACTACGAGTTGCCTGAAATCTCAGCAAACACATTTTTTCACCCAATCTTGATGATTCTTTCAGGTAATGATCAGTACACGAAAACCACTTGGCTCACCAAATTTCGTTCTTCTAGGTTAAACCGTTCCTTTGCAGTAACCGTTTTCATTTTTAGGTTTCACTCTGTTTTCTCCTATAGGGATACATGTATTTGGAACTCTAAATCAAACACGGTTTGTGCTAGCTGTTTGAAACTTGACACAAGAAAGCAGTTTTAAGTTCTATCTCTATGGTTTGTTTGCTGTTGATGTAGCCCTAAGCAGAGACTGGCGAAAATCACTTTCATGGAAAGGGGTTGCCAAGCTTCCAAAATCTACGAGTTCCCTGAAATCTCAGCAAACATTTTCTCACCCAATCTTGATGATTCTTTCAGGTAATGATCAGTACCCCAAAACCACTTGGCTCACCGAATTTCGTTCTTCTAGGTTAAACCGTTCCTTTGCAGTAACCGTTTTCATTTTTAGGTTTCACTCTGTTTTCTCCTATAGGGATACATGTATTTGGAACTCTAAATCAAACACGGTTTGTGCTAGCTCTTTGAAAATTGACACAAGAAAGCAGTTTCAAGTTCTAACTCTATGGTTTGTTTGCTGTTGATGTAGCCCTAAGCAGAGACTGGCGAAAATCACTTTCATTGAAAGGGGTTGCCAAGCTTCCAAAAAACTACGAGTTGCCTGAAATCTCAGCAAACATTTTTTCACCCACTCTTGATGATTCTTTCAGGTAATGATCAGTACACCAAAACCACTTTGCTCACCACGTTTCGTTCATCTAGGTTAAACCGTTCGTTTGCAGTAACAGTTTTCATTTTAAGTTTCACTCTGTTTTCTCCTATAGCGATACATGTATTTGAAACTCTAAATCAAACACGGTTTGTGCTAGCTCTTTGAAACTTGACACAATAAAGCAGTTTCAAGTTCTATCTGTAGGGTTTGTTTGCTGTTGGTGTAGCCATAAGCAGAGACTGGCGAAAATCACTTTCATGGAAAGGGGTTGCCAAGCTTCCAAAAAACTACAAGTTGCCTGAAATCTCAGCAAACATTTTTTGACCCAATCTTGATGATTCTTTCAGGTAATGATCAGTACACCAAAACCACTTGGCTCACCAAATTTCGTTCTTCTAGGTTAAACCGTTCGTTTGCAGTAACCGTTTTCATTTTTAGGTTTCACTCTGTTTTCTCCTATAGGGATACATGTATTTGGAACTCTAAATCAAACACGGTTTGTGCTAGCTCTTTGAAACTTGACACAAGAAAGCAGTTTCAAGTTCTATCTATATGGTTTGTTTGCTGTTTATGTAGCCCTAAGCAGAGACTGGCAAAAATCACTTTCATGGAAAGGGGTTGCCAAGCTTCCAGAAAACTACGAGTTGCCTGAAATCTCAGCAAACAATTTTTCTCCCTATCTGGATAATTCTTTCAGGTAATGATCAGTACACCAAAACCACTTTGCTCACCAAATTTCGTTCTTCTAGGTTAAACCATTCGTTTGCAGTAACCGTTTTCATTTTTAGTTTCACTCTGTTTTCTCCTATAGGGATACATGTATTTGGAACTCTAAATCAAACACGGTTTGTGCTAGCCCTTTGAAACTTGACACAATAAAGCAGTTTCAAGTTCTAACTCTATGGTTTGTTTGCTGTTGATGTAGCCCTAAGCAGAAACTGGCGAAAATCACTTTCATGGAAAGGGTTGCCAAGCTTCCAAAAAACTACGAGTTGCCTGAAATCTCAGCAAACATTTTTTCACACAAACTTGATGTTTCTTTCAGGTAATGATCAGTACACCAAAACCACTTGGCTCACCAAATTTTGTTCTTCTAGGTTAAACCGTTCGTTTGCAGTAACCGTTTTCATTTTTAGGATTCACTCTGTTTTCTCCTATAGGGATACATGTATTTGGAACTCTAAATGAAACACGATTTGTGTAGCTCTTTGAAACTTGACAGAGTAATGCAGTTTCAAGTTCTAACTCTATGGTTTGTTTGCTGTTGATGTAGCCCTAAGCAGAGACTGGCGAAAATCACTTTCATGGAAAGGGGTTGCGAAGCTTCCACAAAACCACGAGTTGATGAAATCTCAGCAAACATTTTTTCACCCAATCTTGATGATTCTTTCAGGTAATGATCAGTACACCAAAACCACTTGGCTCACCAAATTTCGTTTTTCTAGGTTCAACCGTTCGTTTGCAGTAACCATTATCATTTTTAGGTTTCACTCTGTTTTCTCCTATAGGGATACATGTATTTGGAACTCTAAATCAAACACGGTTTATGCTAGCTCTTTGAAAATTGACACAATAAAGCAGTTTCAAGTTCTATCTCTATGGTTTTTTTGCTGTTGATGTAGCCCTAAGCAGAGACTGGTGAAAATCACTTTCAAGGAAAGGGGTTGTCAAGCTTCCAAAAAAATACGAGTTGCCTGAAATCTCAGCAAACATTTTTTCACCCAATCTAGATGATTCTTTCAGGTAATGATCAGTTCACCAAAACCACTTGGCTCAACACGTTTCGTTCATCTAGTTTAAACCGTTCGTTTGCAGTATCCGTTTTCATTTTTAGGTTTCACTCTGTTTTCTCCTATAGGGATACATGTATTTGGAACTCTAAATCAAACACGGTTTGTGCTACCTCTTTGAAACTTGACACAAGAAAGCAGTTTCAAGTTCTATTTCTATGGTTTGTTTGCCGTTGATGTAGCCCTAAGCAGAGATTGGCGAAAATCATTTTCATGGAAAGGGGTTGCCAAGCTTCCAAAAAACTACGAGTTGCCTGAAATATCAGCAAACATTTTTTCACCCAATCTTATTGATTCTTTCAGGTAATGATCAGTACACCAAAACCACTTGGCTCACCAAATTTCGTTCTTCTAGTTTAAACCGTTCGTTTGCAGTAACCGTTTTCATTTTTAGGTTTCACTCTGTTTTCTCCTATAGGGATACATGTATTTGGAACTCTAAATCAAACACGGTTTGTGCTAGCTCTTTGAAACTTTACACAATAAAGCAGTTTCAAGTTCTATCTCTATGGTATGTTTGCTGTTGAAGTAGCCCTAAGCAGAGACTGGCGAAAATCACTTTAATGAAAAGGGGTTGCCAAGCTTCCACAAAACTACCAGTTGCCTGAAATCTCAGCAAACATTTTTTCACACAATCTTGATGATTCTTTGAGGTAATGATCAGTACATCAAAACCACTTGGCTCACCAAATTTCGTTTTTTAGGTTAAACCGTTCGTTTGCAGTAACCATTTTCATTTTTAGGTTTCACTCTTTTTTCTCCTCTAGGGATACATGTATTTCAACTCTAAATCAAACACTGGTTTGTGCTAGCTCTTTGAAACATGACACAATAAAGCAGTTTCAAGTTCTATCTCTATGGTTTGTTTGCTGTTGATGTAGCCCTAAGCAGAGACTGGCGAAAATCACTTTCATTGAAAGGGGTTGCCAAGCTTCCAAAAAACTACGAGTTGCCTGAAATCTCAGCAAACATTTTTTCACACAATCTTGATGATTCTTTCAGGTAATGATCAGTACACCAAAACCACTTTGCTCACCACGTTTCGTTCATCTAGGTTAAACCGTTCGTTTGCAGTAACCGTTTTCATTTTTAGGTTTCACTCTGTTTTCTCCTATAGGGATACATGTATTTGGAACTCTAAATCAAACACGGTTTGTGCTAGCCCTTTGAAACTTGACACAATAAAGCAGTTTCACGTTCTATCTCTATGGTTTATTTGCTGTTGATGTAGTCCTAAGCAGAGACTGGCGAAAATCACTTTCATGGAAAGGGGTTGCCAAGCTTCCAAAAAACTACGAGTTGCCTGAAATCTCAGCAAACATTTTTTCACACAATCTTGATGCTTTTTTCAGGTAATGATCAGTACACCAAAACCACTTTGCTCAAAACGTTTCGTTCATCTAGGTTAAACCACTCGTTTGCAGTAACCGTTTTCATTTTTAGGTTTCACTCTGTTTTCTCCTATAGGGATACATGTATTTGGAACTCTAAATCAAACATGGTTTGTGCTAGCCCTTTGAAACTTGACACAATAAAGCAGTTTCAAGTTCTATCTCTATGGTTTGTTTGCTGTTGATGTAGCCCTAAGCAGAGACTGGTGAAAATCACTTTCATGGAAAGGGGTTGCCAAGCTTCCAAAAAACTACGAGTTGCCTGAAATCTCAGCAAACATTTTTTCACACAATCTTGATGCTTCTTTCAGGTAATGATCAGTACACCAAAACCACTTGGCACACCAAATTTTGTTCTTCTAGGTTAAACCGTTCGTTTGCAGTAACCGTTTTCATTTTTAGGTTTCACTCTGTTTTCTCCTATAGGGATACATGTATTTGGAACTCTAAATCAAACACGGTTTGTGCTAGCTCTTTGAAACTTGACACAATAAAGCAGTTTCAAGTTCTATCTCTATGGTTTGTTTGCTGTTGATGTAGCCCTAAGCAGAGACTGGCAAAAATCACTTTCATGGAAAGGGGTTGCCAAGCTTCCAAAAAACTACGAGTTGCCTGAAATCTCAGCAAACATTTTTTCACCCACTCTTGATGATTCTTTCAGGTAATGATCAGTACACCAAAACCACTTGGCTCACCAAATTTCGTTCTTCTAGGTTAAACCGTTCGTTTGCAGTAACCGTTTTCATTTTTAGGTTTCACTCTGTTTTCTCCTATAGGGATACATGTATTTGGAACTCTAAAATCACACACGGTTTGTGCTAGCTCTTTGAAACTTGACACAAGAAAGCAGTTTCAACTTCTATCTCTATGGTTTGTTTGCTGTTGATGTAGCCCTAAGCAGAGACTGGCGAAAATCACTTTCATTGAAAGGGGTTGCCAAGCTTCCAAAAAACTACGAGTTGCCTGAAATCTCAGCAAACATTTTTTCACCCACTCTTCATGATTCTTTCAGGTAATGATCAGTACACCAAAACCACTTGGCTCACCGAATTTCGTTCTTCTAGTTTAAACCGTTCGTTTGCAGTAACCGTTTTCATTTTAGGTTTCACTCTGTTTTCTCCTATAGGGATAGATGTATTTGGAACTCTAAATCAAACACGGTTTGTGCTAGCTCTTTGAAACTTGACAGAAAAAAGCAGTTTCAAGTTCTATCTCTATGGTTTGTTTGCTGTTGATGTAGCCCTAAGCAGAGACTGGCGAAAATCACTTTCATGGAAAGGGTTTGCCAAGCTTCCAAAATCTACGAGTTCCCTGAAATTTCAGCAAACATTTTTTCACCCAATCTTGATGATTCTTTCAGGTAATGATCAGTACACCAAAACCACTTGGCTCACCAAATTTCGTTCTTCTAGTTTAAACCGTTCGTTTGCAGTAACCATTTTCATTTTTAGGTTTCACTCTGTTTTCTCCTATAGGGATACATGTATTTGAAACTCTAAATCAAACACGGTTTGTGCTAGCTCTTTTAAACTTGACACAATAAAGCAGTTTCAAGTTCTATCTGTAGGGTTTGTTTGCTGTTGGTGTAGCCATAAGCAGAGACTGGCGAAAATCACTTTCATGGAAAGGGGTTGCCAAGCTTCCAAAAAACTACGAGTTGCCTGAAATCTCAGCAAACATTTTTTCACCCAATCTTGATGATTCTTTCAGGTAATGATCAGTACACGAAAACCACTTGGCTCACCAAATTTCGTTCTTCTAGGTTAAAACCGTTCCTTTGCAGTAACCGTTTTCATTTTTAGGTTTCACTCTGTTTTCTCCTATAGGGATACATGTATTTGGAACTCTAAATCAAACACGGTTTGTGCTAGCTCTTTGAAACTTGACACAAGAAAGCAGTTTCAAGTTCTATCTCTATGGTTTGTTTGCTGTTGATGTAGCCCTAAGCAGAGACTTGCGAAAATCACTTTCATGGAAAGGGGTTGCCAAGCTTCCAAAATCTACGAGTTCCCTAAAATCTCAGCAAACATTTTCTCACCCAATCTTGATGATTCTTTCAGGTAATGATCAGTACACCAAAACCACTTGGCTCACCAAATTTCGTTCTTCTAGTCTAAACCGTTCGTTTGCAGTAACCGTTTTAATTTTTATGTTTCACTCTGTTTTCTCCTATAGGGATACATGTATTTGAAACTCTAAATCAAACACGGTTTGTGCTAGCTCTTTGATACTTGACACAATAAAGCAGTTTCAAGTTCTATCTGTAGGGTTTGTTTGCTGTTGGTGTAGCCATAAGCAGAGACTGGCGAAAATCACTTTCATGGAAAGGGGTTGCCAAGCTTCCAAAAAACTACGAGTTGCCTGAAATCTCAGCAAACATTTTTTCACCCAATCTTGATGATTCTTTCAGGTAATGATCAGTACACCAAAACCACTTGGCTCACCAAATTTCGTTCTTCTAGGTTAAACCGTTCCTTTGCAGTAACCGTTTTCATTTTTAGGTTTCACTCTGTTTTCTCCTATAGGGATACATGTATTTGGAACTCTAAATCAAACACGGTTTGTGCTAGCTGTTTGAAACTTGACACAAGAAAGCAGTTTTAAGTTCTATCTCTATGGTTTGTTTGCTGTTGATGTAGCCCTAAGCAGAGACTGGCGAAAATCACTTTCATGGAAAGGGGTTGCCAAGCTTCCAAAATCTACGAGTTCCCTGAAATCTCAGCAAACATTTTCTCACCCAATCTTGATGATTCTTTCAGGTAATGATCAGTACCCCAAAACCACTTGGCTCACCGAATTTCGTTCTTCTAGGTTAAACCGTTCCTTTGCAGTAACCGTTTTCATTTTTAGTTTCACTCTGTTTTCTCCTATAGGGATACATGTATTTGGAACTCTAAATCAAACACGGTTTGTGCTAGCTCTTTGAAAATTGACACAAGAAAGCAGTTTCAAGTTCTAACTCTATGGTTTGTTTGCTGTTGATGTAGCCCTAAGCAGAGACTGGCGAAAATCACTTTCATTGAAAGGGGTTGCCAAGCTTCCAAAAAACTACGAGTTGCCTGAAATCTCAGCAAACATTTTTTCACCCAATCATGATGATTCTTTCAGGTAATGGTCAGTACACCAAAACCACTTCGCTCACCAAATTTCGTTCTTCTAGGTTAAACCGTTCGTTTGCAGTAACCGTTTTCATTTTTAGGTTTCACTCTGTTCTCTTCTATATGGATACATGTATTTGGAACTCTAAATCAAACACGGTTTGTGCTAGCTCTTTGAAACTTGACACAATAAAGCAGTTGCAAGTTCTCTCTCTATGGTTGTTTGCTGTTGATGTAGCCCTAAGCAGAGACTGGCGAAAATCACTTTCATTGAAAGGGGTTGCCAAGCTTCCAAAAAACTACGAGTTGCCTGAAATCTCAGCAAACATTTTTTCACACAATCTTGATGCTTTTTTCAGGTAATGATCAGTACACCAAAACTACTTTGCTCACCACGTTTCGTTCATCTAGGTTAAACCACTCGTTTGCAGTAACCGTTTTCATTTTTAGGTTTCACTCTGTTTTCTCCTATAGGGATACATGTATTTGGAACTCTAAATCAAACATGGTTTGTGCTAGCCCTTTGAAACTTGACACAATAAAGCAGTTTCAAGTTCTATCTCTATGGTTTGTTTGCTGTTGATGTAGCCCTAAGCAGAGACTGGTGAAAATCACTTTCATGGAAAGGGGTTGCCAAGCTTCCAAAAAACTACGAGTTGCCTGAAATCTCAGCAAACATTTTTTCACACAATCTTGATGCTTCTTTCAGGTAATGATCAGTACACCAAAACCACTTGGCACACCAAATTTTGTTCTTCTAGGTTAAACCGTTCGTTTGCAGTAACCGTTTTCATTTTTAGGTTTCACTCTGTTTTCTCCTATAGGGATACATGTATTTGGAACTCTAAATCAAACACGGTTTGTGCTAGCTCTTTGAAACTTGACACAATAAAGCAGTTTCAAGTTCTATCTCTATGGTTTGTTTGCTGTTGATGTAGCCCTAAGCAGAGACTGGCAAAAATCACTTTCATGGAAAGGGGTTGCCAAGCTTCCAAAAAACTACGAGTTGCCTGAAATCTCAGCAAACATTTTTTCACCCAATCTTGATGATTCTTTAAGGTAATGATCAGTACCCCAAAACCACTTGGCTCACCAAATTTCGTTCTTCTAGGTTAAACCGTTCCTTTGCAGTAACCGTTTTCATTTTTTAAGTTTCACTCTGTTTTCTCCTATAGGAATACATGTATTTGGAACTCTAAATCAAACACGGTTTGTGCTAGCTCTTTGAAACTTGACACACGAAAGCAGTTTCAAGTTCTATCTCTATGGTTTGTTTGCTGTTGATGTAGCCCTAAGCAGAGACTGGCGAAAATCACTTTCATTGAAAGGGGTTGCCAAGCTTCCAAAAAACTACGAGTTGCCTGAAATCGCAGCAAACATTTTTTCACCCACTCTTGATGATTCTTTCAGGTAATGATTAGTACACCAAAACCACTTGGCTCACCGAATTTCGTTCTTCTAGTTTAAACCGTTTTTTTGCAGTAACCTTTTTCATTTTTAGGTTTCACTCTGTTTTCTCCTATAGGGATACATGTATTTGGAACTCTAAATCACACACGGTTTGTGCTAGCTCTTTGAAACTTGACAGAAAAAAGCAGTTTCAAGTTCTATCTCTATTATTTGTTTGCTGTTGATGTAGCCCTAAGCAGAGACTAGCGAAAATCACTTTCATGGAAAGGGGTTGCCAAGCTTCCAAAATCTACGAGTTCCCTGAAATTTCAGCAAACATTTTCTCACCCAATCTTGATGATTCTTTCAGGTAATGATCAGTACACCAAAACCACTTGGCTCACCAAATTTCGTTCTTCTAGTTTAAACCGTTCGTTTGCAGTAACAGTTTTCATTTTTAAGTTTCACTCTGTTTTCTCCTATAGCGATACATGTATTTGAAACTCTAAATCAAACACGGTTTGTGCTAGCTCTTTGAAACTTGACACAATAAAGCAGTTTCAAGTTCTATCTGTAGGGTTTGTTTGCTGTTGGTGTAGCCATAAGCAGAGACTGGCGAAAATCACTTTCATGGAAAGGGGTTGCCAAGCTTCCAAAAAACTACAAGTTGCCTGAAATCTCAGCAAACATTTTTTGACCCAATCTTGATGATTCTTTCAGGTAATGATCAGTACACCAAAACCACTTGGCTCACCAAATTTCGTTCTTCTAGGTTAAACCGTTCGTTTGCAGTAACCGTTTCCATTTTTAGGTTTCACTCTGTTTTCTCCTATAGGGATACATGTATTTGGAACTCTAAATCAAACACGGTTTGTGCTAGCTCTTTGAAACTTGACACAAGAAAGCAGTTTCAAGTTCTATCTATATGGTTTGTTTGCTGTTTATGTAGCCCTAAGCAGAGACTGGCAAAAATCACTTTCATGGAAAGGGGTTGCCAAGCTTCCAGAAAACTACGAGTTGCCTGAAATCTCAGCAAACAATTTTTCTCCCTATCTGGATAATTCTTTCAGGTAATGATCAGTACACCAAAACCACTTTGCTCACCAAATTTCGTTCTTCTAGGTTAAACCATTCGTTTGCAGTAACCGTTTTCATTTTTAGTTTCACTCTGTTTTCTCCTATAGGGATACATGTATTTGGAACTCTAAATCAAACACGGTTTGTGCTAGCCCTTTGAAACTTGACACAATAAAGCAGTTTCAAGTTCTAACTCTATGGTTTGTTTGCTGTTGATGTAGCCCTAAGCAGAAACTGGCGAAAATCACTTTCATGGAAAGGGTTGCCAAGCTTCCAAAAAACTACGAGTTGCCTGAAATCTCAGCAAACATTTTTTCACACAAACTTGATGTTTCTTTCAGGTAATGATCAGTACACCAAAACCACTTGGCTCACCAAATTTTGTTCTTCTAGTTAAACCGTTCGTTTGCAGTAACCGTTTTCATTTTTAGGATTCACTCTGTTTTCTCCTATAGGGATACATGTATTTGGAACTCTAAATGAAACACGATTTGTGTAGCTCTTTGAAACTTGACAGAGTAATGCAGTTTCAAGTTCTAACTCTATGGTTTGTTTGCTGTTGATGTAGCCCTAAGCAGAGACTGGCGAAAATCACTTTCATGGAAAGGGGTTGCGAAGCTTCCACAAAACCACGAGTTGATGAAATCTCAGCAAACATTTTTTCACCCAATCTTGATGATTCTTTCAGGTAATGATCAGTACACCAAAACCACTTGGCTCACCAAATTTCGTTTTTCTAGGTTCAACCGTTCGTTTGCAGTAACCATTATCATTTTTAGGTTTCACTCTGTTTTCTCCTATAGGGATACATGTATTTGGAACTCTAAATCAAACACGGTTTATGCTAGCTCTTTGAAAATTGACACAATAAAGCAGTTTCAAGTTCTATCTCTATGGTTTTTTTGCTGTTGATGTAGCCCTAAGCAGAGACTGGTGAAAATCACTTTCAAGGAAAGGGGTTGTCAAGCTTCCAAAAAAATACGAGTTGCCTGAAATCTCAGCAAACATTTTTTCACCCAATCTAGATGATTCTTTCAGGTAATGATCAGTTCACCAAAACCACTTGGCTCAACACGTTTCGTTCATCTAGTTTAAACCGTTCGTTTGCAGTATCCGTTTTCATTTTTAGGTTTCACTCTGTTTTCTCCTATAGGGATACATGTATTTGGAACTCTAAATCAAACACGGTTTGTGCTACCTCTTTGAAACTTGACACAAGAAAGCAGTTTCAAGTTCTATTTCTATGGTTTGTTTGCCGTTGATGTAGCCCTAAGCAGAGATTGGCGAAAATCATTTTCATGGAAAGGGGTTGCCAAGCTTCCAAAAAACTACGAGTTGCCTGAAATCTCAGCAAACATTTTTTCACCCAATCTTATTGATTCTTTCAGGTAATGATCAGTACACCAAAACCACTTGGCTCACCAAATTTCGTTCTTCTAGTTTAAACCGTTCGTTTGCAGTAACCGTTTTCATTTTTAGGTTTCACTCTGTTTTCTCCTATAGGGATACATGTATTTGGAACTCTAAATCAAACACGGTTTGTGCTAGCTCTTTGAAACTTTACACAATAAAGCAGTTTCAAGTTCTATCTCTATGGTATGTTTGCTGTTGAAGTAGCCCTAAGCAGAGACTGGCGAAAATCACTTTAATGAAAAGGGGTTGCCAAGCTTCCACAAAACTACCAGTTGCCTGAAATCTCAGCAAACATTTTTTCACACAATCTTGATGATTCTTTGAGGTAATGATCAGTACATCAAAACCACTTGGCTCACCAAATTTCGTTTTTTTAGGTTAAACCGTTCGTTTGCAGTAACCATTTTCATTTTTAGGTTTCACTCTTTTTTCTCCTCTAGGGATACATGTATTTCAACTCTAAATCAAACACTGGTTTGTGCTAGCTCTTTGAAACATGACACAATAAAGCAGTTTCAAGTTCTATCTCTATGGTTTGTTTGCTGTTGATGTAGCCCTAAGCAGAGACTGGTGAAAATCACTTTCATGGAAAGGGGTTGCCAAGCTTCCAAAAAACTACGAGTTGCCTGAAATCTCAGCAAACAATTTTTCTCCCAATCTGGATGATTCTTTCAGGTAATGATCAGTACACCAAAACCACTTGGCTCACCACGTTTCGTTCATCTAGTTTAAACCGTTCGTATGCAGTAACCGTTTTCATTTTTAGGTTTCACTCTGTTTTCTCCTATAGGGATACATGTATTTGGAACTCTAAATCAAACACGGTTTGTGCAGGCTCTTTGAAACTTGACACAAGAAAGCAGTTTCAAGTTCTATCTCTATGGTTTGTTTGCTGTTGATGTAGCCCTAAGCAGAGACTGGCGAAAATCTCTTTCATGGAAAGGGGTTGCCAAGCTTCCAAAAAACTACGAGTTGCCTGAAATCTCAGCAAACATTTTTTCACCCAATCTTGATGATTCTTTAAGGTAATGATCAGTACCCCAAAACCACTTAGCTCACCAAATTTCCTTCTTCTAGGTTAAACCTTTCCTTTGCAGTAACCGTTTTTATTTTTAAGTTTCACTCTGTTTTCTCCTATAGGGATACATGTATTTGGAACTCTAAATCAAACACGGTTTGTGCTAGCTCTTTGAAACTTGACACACGAAAGCAGTTTCAAGTTCTATCTGTATGGTTTTGTTTGCTGTTGAAGTAGCCCTAAGCAGAGACTGGCGAAAATCACTTTCATTGAAAGGGGTTGCCAAGCTTCCAAAAAACTACGAGTTGCCTGAAATCTCAGCAAACATTTTTTCACCCACTCTTGATGATTCTTTCAGGTAATGATTAGTACACCAAAACCACTTGGCTCACCGAATTTCGTTCTTCTAGTTTAAACCGTTCGTTTGCAGTAACCGTTTTCATTTTTAGGTTTCACTCTGTTTTCTCCTATAGGGATACATGTATTTGGAACTCTAAATCAAACACGGTTTGTGCTAGCTCTTTGAAACTTGACAGAAAAAAAGCAGTTTCAAGTTCTATCTCTATGATTTGTTTGCTGTTGATGTAGCCCTAAGCAGAGACTAGCGAAAATCACTTTCATGGAAAGGGGTTGCCAAGCTTCCAAAATCTACGTGTTCCCTGAAATTTCAGCAAACATTTTTTCACCCAATCTTGATGATTCTTTCAGGTAATGATCAGTACACCAAAACCACTTGGCTCACCAAATTTCGTTCTTCTAGTTTAAACCGTTCGTTTGCAGTAACAGTATTCATTTTTAAGTTTCACTATTTTTTCTCCTATAGGGATACATGTATTTGAAACTCTAAATCAAACACGGTTTGTGCTAGCTCTTTGAAACTTGACACAATAAAGCAGTTTCAAGTTCTATCTGTAGGGTTTTTTTGCTGTAGGTGTAGCCATAAGCAGAGACTGGCGAAAATCACTTTCATTTGCAAGGGGTTGCCAAGCTTCCAAAAAACTACAAGTTGCCTGAAATCTCAGCAAACATTTTTTTCACCCAATCTTGATGATTCTTTCAGGTAATGATCAGTACACCAAAACCACTTGGCTCACCAAATTTCTTTCTTCTAGGTTAAACCGTTCGTTTGCAGTAACCGTTTTCATTTTTAGGTTTCACTCTGTTTTCTCCTGTAGGGATACATGTATTTGGAACTCTAAATCAAACACGGTTTGTGCTAGCTCTTTGAAACTTGACACAAGAAAGCAGTTTCAAGTTCTATCTATATGGTTTGTTTGCTGTTTATGTAGCCCTAAGCAGAGACTGGCAAAAATCACTTTCATGGAAAGGGGTTGCCAAGCTGCCAGAAAACTACGAGTTGCCTGAAATCTCAGCAAACAATTTTTCTCCCAATCTGGATAAATCTTTCAGGTAATGATCAGTACACCAAAACCACTTGGCTCACCAAAGTTCGTTCTTCTAGGTTAAACCATTCGTTTGCAGTAACCGTTTTCATTTTTAGTTTCACTCTGTTTTCTCCTATAGGGATACATGTATTTCAACTCTAAATCAAACACTGGTTTTTCTAGCTCTTTGAAACATGACACAATAAAGCAGTTTCAAGTTCTATCTCTATGGTTTGTTTGCTGTTGATGTAGCCCTAAGCATAGACTGGTGAAAATCACTTTCAAGGAAAGGGGTTGTCAAGCTTCCAAAAAAATACGAGTTGCCTGAAATCTCAGCAAACATTTTTTCACCCAATCTTGATGATTCTTTCAGGTAATGATCAGTACCCCAAAACCACTTGGCTCACCAAATTTCGTTCTTCTAGGTTAAACCGTTCGTTTGCAGTAACCGTTTTCAATTTAGGTTTCACTCTGTTTTCTCCTATAGGGATACATGTATTTGGAACTCTAAATCAAACACGGTTTGTGTTAGCTCTTTGAAACTTGACACAATAAAGCAGTTTCAAGTTCTATCTCTATGGTTTGTTTGCTGTTGATGTAGCCCTAAGCAGAGACTGGTGAAAATCACTTTCAAGGAAAGGGGTTGTCAAGCTTCCAAAAAAATACGAGTTGCCTGAAATCTCAGCAAACATTTTTTCACCCAATCTTGATGATTCTTTCAGGTAATGATCAGTACCCCAAAACCACTTGGCTCACCAAATTTCGTTCTTCTAGGTTAAACCGTTCGTTTGCAGTAACCGTTTTCATTTTAGGTTTCACTCTGTTTTCTCCTATAGGGATACATGTATTTGGAACTCTAAATCAAACACGGTTTGTGTTAGCTCTTTGAAACTTGACACAATAAAGCAGTTTCAAGTTCTATCTCTATGGTTTGTTTGCTGTTGATGTAGCTCTAAGCAGAGACTGGTGAAAATCACTTTCATGGAAAGGGGTTGCCAAGCTTCCAAAAAACTACGAGTTGCCTGAAATCTCAGCAAACAATTTTTCTCGCAATCTGGATGATTCTTTCAGGTAATGATCAGTACACCAAAACCACTTGGCTCACCACGTTTCGTTCATCTAGTTTAAACCGTTCGTTTGCAGTAACCGTTTTCATTTTTAGGTTTCACTCTGTTTTCTCCTATAGGGATACATGTATTTGGAACTCTAAATCAAACACGGTTTGTGCAGGCTCTTTGAAACTTGACACAAGAAAGCAGTTTCAAGTTCTATCTCTATGGTTTGTTTGCTGTTGATGTAGCCCTAAGCAGAGACTGGCGAAAATCACTTTCATGGAAAGGGGTTGCCAAGCTTCCAAAAAAATACGAGTTGCCTGAAATCTCAGCAAACATTTTTTCACCCAATCTTGATGATTCTTTAAGGTAATGATCAGTACCCCAAAACCACTTGGCTCACCAAATTTCGTTCTTCTAGGTTAAACCTTTCCTTTGCAGTAACCGTTTTTATTTTTAAGTTTCACTCTGTTTTCTCCTATAGGGATACATGTATTTGGAACTCTAAATCAAACACGGTTTGTGCTAGCTCTTTGAAACTTGACACACGAAAGCAGTTTTAAGTTCTATCTCTATGGTTTGTTTGCTGTTGAAGTAGCCCTAAGCAGAGACTGGCGAAAATCACTTTCATTGAAAGGGGTTGCCAAGCTTCCAAAAAAACTACGAGTTGCCTGAAATCTCAGCAAACATTTTTTCACCAACTCTTGATGATTCTTTCAGGTAATGAGTAGTACACCAAAACCACTTGGCTCACCGAATTTCGTTCTTCTAGTTTAAACCGTTCGTTTGCATTAACCGTTTTCATTTTTAGGTTTCACTCTGTTTTCTCCTATAGGGATACATGTATTTGGAACTCTAAATCAAACACGGTTTGTGCTAGCTCTTTGAAACTTGACAGAAAAAAGCAGTTTCAAGTTCTATCTCTATGATTTGTTTGCTGTTGATGTAGCCCTAAGCAGAGGACTAGCGAAAATCACTTTCATGGATAGGGGTTGCCAAGCTTCCAAAATCTACGAGTTCCCTGATATTTCAGCAAACATTTTTTCACCCAATCTTGATGATTCTTTCAGGTAATGATCAGTACACCAAAACCACTTGGCTCACCAAATTTCGTTCTTCTAGTTTAAACCGTTCGTTTGCAGTAACAGTTTTCATTTTTAAGTTTCACTCTTTTTTCTCCTATAGGGATACATGTATTTGAAACTCTAAATCAAACACGGTTTGTGCTAGCTCTTTGAAACTTGACACAATAAAGCAGTTTCAAGTTCTATCTGTAGGGTTTGTTTGCTGTTGGTGTAGCCATAAGCAGAGACTGGCGAAAATCACTTTCATTTGCAAGGGGTTGCCAAGCTTCCAAAAAACTAACAAGTTGCCTGAAATCTCAGCAAACGTTTTTTCACACAAACTTGATGTTTCTTTCAGATAATGATCAGTACACCAAAACCACTTGGCTCACCAAATTTTGTTCTTCTAGTTTAAACCGTTCGTTTGCAGTAACCGTTTTCATTTTTAGGATTCACTCTGTTTTCTCCTATAGGGATACATGTATTTGGAACTCTAAATAAAAGACGGTTTGTGCTAGCTCTTTGAAACTTGACACAATAAAGCAGTTTCAAGTTCTAACTCTATGTTTGTTTGTTGTTGATGTAGCCCTAAGCAGAGACTGGCGAAAATCACTTTCATGGAAAGGGGTTGCCAAGCTTCCACAAAACCACGAGTTGATGAAATCTCAGCAAACATTTTTTCACCCAATCTTGATGATTCTTTCAGGTAATGATCAGTACATCAAAACCACTTGGCTCACCAAATTTCGTGTTTCTAGGTTCAACCGTTCGTTTGCAGTAACCGTTTTCATTTTTAGGTTTCACTCTGTTCTCTACTATAGGGATACATGTATTTGGAACTCTAAATCAAATACGGTTTATGCTAGCTCTTTGAAAATTGACACAATAAAGCAGTTTCAAGTTCTATCTCTATGGTTTTTTTGCTGTTGATGTAGCCCTAAGCAGAGACTGGTGAAAATCACTTTCAAGGAAAGGGGTTGTCAAGCTTCCAAAAAAATACGAGTTGCCTGAAATCTCAGCAAACATTTTTTCACCCAATCTTGATGATTCTTTCAGGTAATGATCAGTACACCAAAACCACTTGGCTCAACACGTTTCGTTCATCTAGTTTAAACCGTTCGTTTGCAGTAACCGTTTTCATTTTTAGGTTTCACTCTGTTTTCTCCTATAGGGATACATGTATTTGGAACTCTAAATCAAACACGGTTTGTGCTACCTCTTTGAAATTTGACACAAGAAAGCAGTTTCAAGTTCTATTTCTATGGTTTGTTTGCCGTTGATGTAGCCCTAAGCAGAGACTGGCGAAAATCACTTTCATGGAAAGGGGTTGCCAAGCTTCCAAAAAACTACGAGTTGCCTGACATCTCAGCAAACATTTTTTCACCCAATCTTATTGATTCTTTCAGGTAATGATCACTACACCAAAACCACTTGGCTCACCAAATTTCGTTCTTCTAGTTTAAACCGTTCGTTTGCAGTAACCGTTTTCATTTTTAGGTTTCACTCTGTTTTCTCCTATAGGGATACATGTATTTGGAACTCTAAATCAAACACGGTTTGTGCTAGCTCTTTGAAACTTTACACAATAAAGCAGTTTCAAGTTCTATCTCTATGGTATGTTTGCTGTTGATGTAGCCCTAAGCAGAGACTGGCGAAAATCACTTTAATGAAAAGGGGTTGCCAAGCTTCCACAAAACTACCAGTTGCCTGAAATCTCAGCAAACATTTTTTCACCCAATCTTGATGATTCTTTGAGGTATTGATCAGTACACCAAAACCACTTGGCTCACCAAATTTCGTTTTTTTAGGTTAAACCGTTCGTTTGCAGTAACCATTTTCATTTTTAGGTTTCACTCTGTTTTCTCCTATAGGGATACATGTATTTGGAACACTAAATCAAACACGGTTTGTGCTACCTCTTTGAAACTTGACACAATGAAGAGGTTTCAAGTTCAATCTCTATGGTTTGTTTGCTGTTGATGTAGCCCTAAGCAGAGACTGGCGAAAATCACTTTCATGGAAAGGGGTTGCCAAGCTTCCAAAAAAATACGAGTTGCCTGAAATCTCAGCAAACATTTTTTCACCTAATCTTGATGATTCTTTAAAAAATGATCAGTACACCAAAACCACTTGGCTCACCAAATTTCGTTCTTCTAGGTAAAACCGATCGTTTGCAGGAACCGTTTTCATTTTTAGGTTTCACTCTGTTTTCTCCTATAGGGATACATGTATTTGGAAATCTAAATCAAACACGGTTTATGCTAGCTCTTTGAAACTTGACACAATGAAGAGGTTTCAAGTTCTATCTCTATGGTTTGTTTGCTGTTGATGCAGCCCTATGCAGAGACTGGCGAAAATCACTTTCATGGAAAGGGGTTGCCAAGCTTCCAAAAAACTACGAGTTGCCTGAAATCTAAGCAAACGTTTTTTCACCCAATCTTGATGATTCTTTCAGGTAATGATCAGTACACCAAAACCACTTGGCTCACCAAGTTTCGTTCTTCTAGGTTAAACCTTTCGTTTGCAGTAACCGTTTTCCTTTTTATGTTTCACTCACTTTTCTCCTATAGGGATACATGTATTTGGAACTCTAAATCAAACACGGTTTGTGCTAGCTCTTTGAAACTTGACACAAGAAAGCAGTTTCAAGTTCTATCTCTATGGTTTGTTTGCTGTTGATGTAGCCCTAAGCAGAGACTGGTGAAAATCACTTTCATGGAAAGGGGTTGCCAAGCTTTCAAAAAACTACGAGTTGCCTGAAATCTCAGCAAACAATTTTAATCCCAATCTGGATGATTCTTTCAGGTAATCATCAATACACCAAAACCACATGGCTCACCACGTTTCGTTCATCTAGTTTAAACCGTTCGTTTGCAGTAACCGTTTCATTTTTAGGTTTCACTCTGTTTTCTCCTATAGGGATACATGTATTTGGAACTCTAAATCAAACACGGTTTGTGCTAGCTCTTTGAAACTTGACACAAGAAAGCAGTTTCAAGTTATATCTCTATGGTTTGTTTGCTGTTGATGTCGCCCTAAGCAGAGACTGGCGAAAATCACATTCATGGAAAGGGGTTGCCAAGCTTCCAAAAAACTACGAGTTGCCTGAAATCTCAGCAAATATTTTTTCACCCAATCTTGATGATTCTTTCAAGTAATGATCAGTACACCAAAATCACTTGGCTCACCAAATTTCGTTTTTCTAGGTTAAACCATTCGTTTGCAGTAACCGTTTTCATTTTTAGGTTTCACTCTGTTTTCTCCTATAGGGATACATGTATTTGGAACTCTAAATCAAACACGGTTTGTGCTAGCCCTTTGAAACTTGAAACAATAAAGAAGTTTCAAGTTCTATCTCTCTGGTTTGTTTGCTGTTGATGTAGCCCTAAGCAGAGACTGGCGAAAATCACTTTCATGGAAAGGGGTTGCCAAGCTTCCAAAACACTACGAGTTGCCTGAAATCTCAGCAAACATTTTTTCACCCAATCTTGATGATTCTTTCAAGTAATGATCAGTACACCAAAACCACTTGGCTAACCAAATTTCGTTCTTCTAGGTTAAACCGTTCGTTTGCAGTAAACGTTTTCATTTTTAGGTTTCACTCTGTTTTCTCTTATAGGGATACATGTATTTGGAATTCTAAATCAAAAACGGTTTGTGCTAGCTCTTTGAAACTTGACACAAGAAAGCAGTTTCAAGTTCAATCTCTATGGTTTGTTTGCTGTTGATGTAGCCCTACGCAAAGACTGGCAAAAATCACTTTCATGGAAAGGGGTTGCCAAGCTTCCAAAAAAATACGCGTTGCCTGAAATCTCAGCAAACATTTTTTCACCCAATCTTGATGATTCTTTCAGGGAATGATCAGTACACCAAAACCACTTGGGTCACCAAATTTCGTTCTTCTAGGTTAATCCGTTCGTTTGCAGTAACCGTTTTCATTTTTAGGTTTCACTCTGTTTTCTCCTATAGGCATACATGTATTTGGAACTCTAAATCAAACACGGTTTGTGCTAGCTCTTTGAAACTTGACACAATAAAGCAGCTTCAAGATCTATCACTATGGTTTGTTTGCTGTTGATGTAGCCATAAGCAAAGACTGGCGAAAATCACTTTCATAAAAAGGGGTTGCCAAGCTTCCAAAAAACTACAAGTTTCCTGAAATCTCAGCCAACATTTTTTCACCAAATCTTGATGATTCTTTCAGGTAATGATCAGTACACCAGAACCACTTGGCTCACCAAATTTCGTTCTTCTAGTTAAAACCGTGCGTTTGCAGTAACCGTTTTCATTTTTAGGTTTCACTCTGTTCTCTCCTATAGGGATACATGTATTTGGAACTCTACATCAAACACGGTTTGTGCTAGCCCTTTGAAACTGGACACAAAAATCAGTTTCAAGTTCTATCTCTATGGTTTGTTTGCTGTTCATGTAGCCCTAAGCAGAGACTGTCGAAAATCACTTTCATAAAAAAAGGTTGCCAAGCTTCCAAAAAACTACGAGTTGCCTGAAATCTCAGCAAACATTTTTTCACCCAATCTTGATGATTCTTTCAGGTAATGATCAGTACACCAAAACCACTTGGATCAACAAATTTCGTTCTTCTAGGTTAAACCGTTCGTTTGCAGTAACCGTTTTTATTTTTAGGTTTCACTCTGTTTTCTCCTATAAGGATACATGTATTTGGAACTCTAAATAAAACACGGTTTGTGCTAGCTCTTCGAAACTTGACAAAATAAAGCAGTTTCAAGTTCTATCTCCATAGTTTGTTTTCTGTTGATGTAGCCCTAAGCAGAGACTGGCGAAAATCACTTTCATGGAAAGGGGTTGCCAAGCTTCCAAAAAACTACGAGTTGCCTGAAATCTCAGCAAACATTTTTTCACCCAATCTTGATGATTCTTTCAGATAATGATCAGTACCCCAAGACCACTTGGCACACCAAATTTCTTTCTTCTAGGTTAAACCGTTCGTTTGCAGTAACCATTTTCATTTTTAGGTATCACTCTGTTTTCTCCTATAGGGATACACGTATTTGGAACTCTAAATCAAACACGGTTTGTGCTAGCTTTTTGAAACTTGACACAATAAAGCAGTTTCAAGTTCTGTCTCTATGGTGTGTTTGCTGTTGATGTAGCCCTAAACAGAGACTGGCGAAAATCCCTTTCATGGAAAAAGGTTGCCAAGCTTCCAAAAAACTACGAATTTCCTGAAATCTCCGCAAACATTTTTTCACCCAATCTTGATGATTTTTTCAGGTTATGATCAGTACACCAAAACCACTTGGCTCAACAAATTTCGTTCTTCTAGGTTAAACCGTTCGTTTGCAGTAACCGTTTTCATTTTTAGGTTTCACTCCTATAGGGATACATGTATTTGGAACTCTAAATAAACACGGTTTGTGCTAGCTCTTTGAAACTTGACACAATAAAGCAGTTTCAAGTTCTATCTCTATGGTTTGTTTGCTGTTGATGTAGCCCCAAGCAGAGAGTGGCGAAAATCACTTTCATGGAAAGGGGTTGCCAAGCTTCCAAAAATCTACGAGTTACCTGAAATCTCAGCCAACATTTTTTCACCAAATCTTGATGATTCTTTCAGGTAATGATCAGTACACCAAAACCACTTGGCTAACCAAATTTCGTTCTATAGGTTAAACCGTTCCTTTGCAGTAACCGTTTTCATTTTTAGGTTTCACTCTCTTTTCTCCTATAGGGATACATGTATTTGGAACTCTAAATCAAACATGGTTTGTGCTAGCTCTTTGAAACTTGACACAATAAAGCAGTTTCAAGTTCTGTTTCTATAGTTTGTTTGCTATTGATGTAGCCCTGAGCAGAGACTGGCGAAAATAACTTTCATGGAAAGGGGTTGCCATGCTTCCAAAAAACTACGAGTTGCCTGAAATCTCAGCAAACATTTTTTCACCCAATCTTGATGATTCTTTCAGGTAATGATCAGTACACCAAAACCACTTGGCTCACCAAATTTCGTTTTTCTAGGTTAAAACGTTCGCTTGCAGTACCGTTTTCATTTTTAGGTTTCACTCTGTTTTCTCCTACAGGGATACATGTATTTGGAACTCTAAATCAAACACGGTTTGTGCTAGCTGTTTGAAACTTGACACAATAAAGCAGTTTAAAGTTCTATCTCTATGGTTTGTTTGCTGTTGATGTAGCCCTAAGCAGAGACTGGCGAAAATCACTTTCATGGAAAGGGGTTGCCAAGCTTCCAAAAAACTACGAGTTGCCTGAAATCTCAGCCAACATTTTTTCACCCAATCTTGATAATTCTTTCACAGGTAATGATCAGTACACCAAAACCACTTGGCTCTCCAAATTTCGTTCTTCTAGGTTAAACCGTTCGTTTGAAGTAACCGTTTTCATTTTTAGGTTTCACTCTGTTTTCTCCTATAGGGATACATGTATTTGGAACTCTAAATCAAACACGGTTTGTGCTAGCTCTTTGAAACTTGACACAAGAAAGCAGTTTCAAGTTCTATCTCTATGGTTTGTTTGCTGTTGATGTAGCCCTAAGCAGGGACTGGCGAAAATCACTTTCATGGAAAGGGGTTGCCTAGCTTCCAAAAAACTACGAGTTGCCTGAAATCTCAGCAAACATTTTTTCACCCAATCTTGATGATTCTTTCAGGTAATGATCAGTACACAAAAACCACTTGGCTCACCAAATTTCGTTCTTCTAGGTTAAACCGTTCGTTTGCAGTAACCGTTTTCATTTTTAGGTTTCACTCTGTTTTCTCCTTTTGGGATACATGTATTTCAAACTCTAAATCAAACACGGTTTGTGCTAGCTCTTTGAAACTCTAAACAATAAAGCAGTTTGAAGTTCTATCTCTATGGTTAGTTTGCTGTTGATGTAGTCCTAAGCAGAGACTGGCGAAAATCACTTTCATTAAAAGGGGTTGCAAGCTTCCAAAAAACTACGAGTTGCCTGAAATCTCAGCAAACATTTTTTCACCCAATCTTGATGATTTTTTCAGGTTATGATCAGTACACCAAAACCACTTGGCTCACCAAATTTCGTTCTTCTAGGTTAAACCGTTCGTTTGCAGTAACCGTTTTCATTTTTAGGTTTCACTCAATGTTTTCTACTATAGGGATACATGTATTTGGACTCTAAATCAAACACGGTTTGTGCTAGCTCTTTGAAACTTGACACAATTAAGCAGTTTCATGTTCTATCTCTATGGTTTGTTTGCTATTGATGTAGCCCTAAGCCGAGACTGGTGAAAATTACTTTCATGGAAAGTGGTTGCCAAGCTTAGAAAAAACTACGAGTTGCCTGAAATCTCAGCAAACATTTTTTCACCCAATCTTGATGATTCTTTCAGGTAATGATCAGCAAACCAAAACCACTTGGCTCAACAAATTTCGTTCTTCTAGGTTAAACCGTTTGTTTGCAGTAACCGGTTTCATTTTTAGGTTTCACTCTGTTTTCTCCTATAGGGATACATGTATTTGGAACTCTAAATCAAACACGGATTGTGCTAGCTCTTTCAAACTTGACACAATAAAGCAGTTTCAAGTTCTATCTCTATGGTTTGTTTGCTGTTGATGTAGCCCTAAGCAGAGACTGGCGAAAATCACTTTCATGGAAAGGGGTTGCCAAGCTTCCAAAAAAGTACGAGTTGCCTGAAATCTCAGCAAATATTTTTTCACCCAATCTTGATGATTCTTTCAGGTAATGATCAGTACACCAAAACCACTTGGCTCTCCAAATTTCGTTCTTCTAGGTTAAACCGTTCGTTTGAAGTAACCGTTTTCATTTTTAGGTTTCACTCTGTTTTCTCCTATAGGGATACATGTATTTGGAACTCTAAATCAAACACGGTTTGTGCTAGCTCTTTGAAACTTGACACAATAAAGCAGTTTCAAGTTCTATCTCTATGGTTTGTTTGCTATTGATGTAGCCCTGAGCAGAGACTGGCGAAAATTACTTTCATGGAAAGGGGTTGCCTAACTTCCAAAAAACTACGAGTTGCATGAAATCTCAGCAAAAATTTTTTCACCCAATCTTGATGATTCTTTCAGGTAATGATCAGTACACCAAAACCACTTGGCTCACCAAATTTCGTTCTTCTAGGTTAAACCGTTCGTTTGCAGTAACCGTTTTCATTTTTAGGTTTCACTCGATGTTTTCTACTATATGGATACATGTATTTGGAACTCTAAATAAAACACGGTTTGTGCTAGCTCTTTGAAACTTGACAAAATAAAGCAGTTTCATGTTCTATCTCTATGGTTTGTTTGCTATTGACGTAGCCCTAAGCAGAGACTGGTGAAAATCACTTTCATGGAAAGGGGTTGCCAAGCTTCCAAAAAACTACGAGTTGCCTGAAATCTCAGCAAACATTTTTTCACCCAATCTTGATGATTCTTTCACGTAATGATCAGTACACCAAAACCACTTGGCTCACCAAATTTCGTTCTTCTAGGTTAAACCATTCGTTTGCAGTAACCGGTTTCATTTTTAGGTTTCACTCTGTTTTCTTCTATAGGGATACATGTATTTGGAACTCTAAATCAAACACGGATTGTGCTAGCTCTTTGAAACTCGACACAATAAAGCAGTTTCAAGTTCTATCACTAAGGTTTGTTTGCTCTTTATGTAGCCCTAAGCAGAGACTGGTGAAAATGACTTTCATGGAAAGGGGTTGCCAAGCTTCCAAAAAACTACGAGTTGCCTGAAATCTCAGCAAACATTTTTTCACCCAATCTTGATGATTCTTTCAGGTAATGATCAGTACACCAAAACGACTTGGCTCACCAAATTTCGTTCTTCTAGGATAAACCATTCGTTTGCAGTAACCGGTTTCATTTTTAGGTTTCACTCTGTTTTCTTCTATAGGGATACATGTATTTGGAACTCTAAATCAAACACGGATTGTGCTAGCTCTTTGAAACTTGACACAATAAAGCAGTTTCAAGTTCTATCACTAAGGTTTCTTTGCTCTTTATGTAGCCCTAAGCAGAGACTGGTGAAAATGACTTTCATGGAAAGGGGTTGCCAAGCTTCCAAAAAACTACGAGTTGCCTGAAATCTCAGCAAACATTTTTTCACCCAATCTTGATGATTCTTTCAGGTAATGGTTAGTACACCAGAACCACTTGGCTCACCAAATTTCGTTCTTCTAGGTAAAACCGTTCGTTTGCAATAACCGTTTTCATTTTTAGGTTTCACTCTGTTTTCTCCTATAGGGATACATGTATTTGGAACTCTAAGTCAAACATGGTTTTTGCTAGCTCTTTGAAACTTGACACTATAAAGCAGTTTCAAGTTCTATCTCTATAGTTTGTTTTCTGTTGATGTAGCCCTAAGCAGAGACTGGCGAAAATCACTTTCATGGAAAGGGGTTGCCAAGCTTCCAAAAAACTACTAGTTGCCTGAAATCTCAGCAAATATTTTTTCACCCAATCTTGATGATTCTTTCAGGTAATGATCAGTACACCAAAACCACTTGGGTCACCAAATTTCGTTCTTCTAGGTTAAACCGTTCGTTTGCAGTAACTGTTTTCATTTTTAGGTTTCACTCTGTTTTCTCCTATAGGGATACATGTATTTGGAACTCTAAATCAAACACGGTTTGTGCTAGCTCTTGAAACTTGACACAATAAAGCAGTTTCAAGTTCTATCTCTATGGTTTGTTTGCTATTGATGTAGCCCTGAGCAGAGACTGGCGAAAATTACTTTCATGGAAAGGGGTTGCCTAACTTCCAAACAACTACCAGTTGCCTGAAATCTCAGCAAACATTTTTTCACCCAATCTTGATGATTCTTTCAGGTAATGATCAGTACACCAAAACCACTTGGCTCACCAAATTTCGTTCTTCTAGGTTAAACCGTTCGTTTGCAGTAACCGTTTTCATTTTTAGGTTTCACTCTGTTTTCTCCTATAGGGATACATGTATTTGGAACTCTAAATCAAACACGGTTTGTGCTAGCTATTTGAAACTTGACACATTAAAGCAGTTTCAAGTTCTATCTCTATGGTTTGCTTGCTGGTGATGCAGGCCTAAGCAGAGACTGGCGAAAATCACTTTCATGGAAAGGGGTTGCCATGCTTCCAAAAAACTACGAGTTGCCTGAAATTTCAGCAAACATTTTTTAACCCAATCTTGATGATTCTTTCAGGTAATGATCAGTACACCAAAACCATTTGGCTCACCAAATTTCGTCTTTCTAGGTTAAAACGTTCGCTTGCAGTAACCGTTTTCATTTTTAGGTTTCACTCTGTTTTCTCCTATAGGGATACATGTATTTTGATCTCTAAATCAAACATGGTTTGTGCTAGCTCTTTGAAACTCTAAACAATAAAGCAGTTTCAAGTTCTATCTCTATGGTTTGTTTGCTGTTGATGTAGTCCTAAGCAGAGACTGGCGAAAATCACTTTCATGAAAAGGGGTTGCCAAGCTTCCAAAATACTACGAGTTGCCTGAAATCTCTCTCAGCAAACATTTCTTCACCCAATCTTGATGATTCTTTCAAGTAATGATCAGTACACCAAAACCACTTGGCTCACCAAATTTCGTTCTTCTAGGTCAAACCGTTCGTTTGCAGTAACCGTTTTCATTTTTAGGTTTCACTCGATGTTTTCTACTATAGGGATACATGTATTTGGAACTCTAAATCAAACACGGTTTGTGCTAGCTCTTTGAAACTTGACACAATAAAGCAGTTTCATGTTCTATCTCTATGGTTTGTTGGCTCTTGATGTAGCCCTAAGAATAGACTGGTGAAAATGACTTTCATGGAAAGGGGTTGCCAAGCTTCCAAAAAACTACGAGTTGCCTGAAATCTCAGCAAACATTTTTTCACCCAATCATGATGATTCTTTCAGGTAATGGTCAGTACACCAGAACCAGTTGGCTCACCAAATTTCGTTCTTCTAGATTAAACCGTTCTCTGCAGTAACCGTTTTCATTTTTAGGTTTCACTCTGTTTTCTCCTATAGGGATACATGTATTTGGAACTCTAAGTCAAACGTGGTTTTTGCTAGTTCTTTGAAACTTGACACTATAAAGCAGTTTCAAGTTCTATCTCTATGGTTTGTTTGCTGTTGATGTAGCCCTAAGTAGACTGGCGAAAATCACTTTCATGGAAAAGGGTTGCCAAGCTTCCAAAAAACTACAAGTTGCCTGAAATCTCAGCAAATATTTTTTCACCCAATCTTGATGATTCTTTCAGGTAATGATCAGTACACCAAAACCACTTGGCTCACCAAATTTCTTTCTTCTAGGATAAACCGTTCGTTTGCAGTAACCATTTTCATTTTTAGGTTTCACTCTGTTTTCTCCTATAGGGATACATGTATTTGGAACTCCAAATCAAACTCGGTTTGTGCTAGCTATTTGAAACTTGACACAATAAAGCAGTTTCAAGTTCTATCTCTAGGGATTGCTTGCTGGTGATGCAGGCCTAAGCAGAGACTGGCGAAAATCACTTCATGGAAAGGGTTTGCCATGCTTCCAAAAAACTACGAGTTGCCTGAAATCTCAGCAAACATTTTTTAACCCAATCTTGATGATTCTTTCAGGTAATGATCAGTACACCAAAACCACTTGGCTCACCAAATTTCGTTTTTCTAGGTTAAAACTTTCGCTTTCAGTAACCGTTTTCATTTTTAGGTTTCACTCTGTTTTCTCCTACAGGGATACATGTATTTGGAACTCTAAATCAAACACGGTTTGTCCTAGCTGTTTGAAACTTGACACAGTAAAGCAGTTTCAAGTTCTATATCTATGGTTTGTTTGCTGTTGATGTAGCCCTAAGCAGAGACTGGCGAAAATCACTTTCATGGAAAGGGGTTGCCATGCTTCCAAAAAAGTACGAGTTGCCTGAAATCTCAGCAAACATTTTTTCACCCAATCTTGATGATTCTTTCAGGTAATGATCAGTACACCAAAACCACTTGGCTCACCAAATTTCGTTCTTCTAGGTTAAACCGTTCGTTTGCAGTAACCGTTTTCATTTTTAGGTTTCACTCTGTTTTCTCCTATAGGGATACATGATTTTGGAACTCTAAATCAAACACGGTTTGTGCTAGCTTTTTGAAATTGACACAATAAAGCAGTTTCAAGTTCTATCTCTATGGTTTGTTTGCTGTTGATGTAGCCCTAAGCAGAGACTGGCGAAAATCACTTTCATGGAAAGGGGTTGCCAAGCTTCCAAAAAACTACGAGTTGCCTGAAATCTCAGCAAACATTTTTTCACCCAATCTTGATGATTCTTTCACAGGTAACGATCAGTACACCAAAACCACTTGGCTCACCAAATTTCGTACTTCTAGGTTAAAACCGTTCGTTTGCAGTAACCGTTTTTATTTTTAGGTTTCACTCTGTTTTCCCCTATAGGGATACATGTATTTGGAACTCTAAATCAAACACGGTTTGTGCTAGCTCTTTTACACTTGACACAATAAAGCAGTTTCAAGTTCTATCGCTATGGTTAGTTTGCTGTTGATGTAGCCTTAAGCAGAGACTGGCGAAAATCACATTCATGGAAGGGGGTTGCCAAGCTTCCAAAAAACTACGAGTTTCCTGAAATCTCAGCAAACATTTTTTCACCCAATCTTGATGATTCTTTCAGGTAATGATCAGTACACCAAAACCAATTGGCTCACCAAATTTCGTTCTTCTAGGTTAAACCGTTCGTTTGCAGTAACCGTTTTCATTTTTAGGTTTCACTCTGTTCTCTCCTATAGGGATACATGTATTTGGAACTCTAAATCAAACACGGTTTGTGCTAGCTCTTTGAAACTTGACACAATAAAGCAGTTGCAAGTTCTATCTCTATGGTTTCTTTGCTGTTGATGTAGCCCTAAGCAGAGACTGGCGAAAATCACTTTCATGGAAAGGGGTTGCCAAGCTTCCAAAAAACTACGAGTTGCCTGAAATCTCAGCAAACATTTTTTCACCCAATCTTGATGATACTTTCAGGTAATGATCAGTACACCAAAACCACTTGGCTCACCAAATTTCGTTCTTCTAGGTTAAACCGTTCGTTTGCAGTAACCGTATTCATTTTTTAGGTTTCACTCTGTTTTGTCCTATACAGATACATGTATTTGGAACTCTAAATCAAACAAGGTTTGTGCTAGCTCTTTGAAACTTGACACAATGAAGCAGTTTCAAGTTCTGTCTCTATGGTTTGTTTGCTGGTGATGTAGCCCTAAGCAGAGACTGGCGAAAATCACTTTCATGGAAAGGGGTTGCCAAGCTTCCAAAAACTACGAGTTGCCTGAAATCTCAGCAAACATTTTTTGACCCAATCTTGATGATTCTTTCAGGTAATGATCAGTACACCAAAACCACTTCGCTCACCAAATTTCGTTCTTCTAGGTTAAACCGTTCGTTTGCAGTAAACCGTTTTCATTTTTAGGTTTCACTCTGTTCTCTTCTATATGGATACATGTATTTGGAACTCTAAATCAAACACGGTTTGTGCTAGCTCTTTGAAACTTGACACAATAAAGCAGTTGCAAGTTCTCTCTCTATGGTTGTTTGCTGTTGATGTAGCCCTAAGCAGAGACTGTCGAAAATCACTTTCATTGAAAGAGGTTGCCAAGCTTCCAAAAAACTACGAGTTGCCTGAAATCCCAGCAAATATTTTTTCACCCAATCTTGATGATTCTTTCAGGTAATGATCAGTACACCAAAACGACTTGGCTCACCAAATTTCGTTCTTCTAGGTTAAACCGTTCGTTTGCAGTAACCGTTTTCATTTTTAGGTTTCACTCTGTTTTCTCCTATAGGGATACATGTATTTGGAACATTAAACCAAACAAGGTTTGTGCTAGCTCATTGAAACTTGACACAATAAAGCAGTTTCAAGTTCTATCTCTATGGTTTGTTTGCTGTTGATGTAGCCCTAAGCAGAGACTGGCGAAAATAACTTTCATGGAAAGGGATTGCCAAGCTTACAAAAAACTACGAGTTGCCTGAAATCTCAGCAAACATTTTTTCACCCAATCTTGATGATTCTTTCAAGTAATGATCAGTACACCAAAACCACTTGGCTCACCAAAATTCGTTCGTCTAGGTTAAACCGTTCGTTTGCAGTAACCGTTTTCATTTTTAGGTTTCACTCTGTTTTCTCCTATAAGGATACATGTATTTGGAACTCTAAATCAAACACGGTTTGTGCTAGCCCTTTGAAACTTGACACAATAAAGCAGTTTCAAGTTCTATCTCTATGGTTTCTTTGCTGTTGATGTAGCCCTAAGCACAGACTGGCGAAAATCACTTTCATGGAAAGGGGTTGCCAAGCTTCCAAAAAACTACGAGTTGCCTGAAATCTCAGCAAACATTTTTTCACCCAATCTTGATGATTCTTTCAAGTAATGATCAGGACTCCAAAACCACTTGGCTCACCAGATTTCGTTCTTCTAGGTTAAACCGTTCGTTTGCAGTAACCGTTTTCATTTTTAGGTTTCACTCTGTTTTCTTCTATAGGGATACATGTATTTATTACGCTAAATCAAACACGGTTTGGGCTAGCCCTTTGAAATTGAAACAATAAATCAGTTTCAAGTTCTCTCTCTATTGTTTGTTTGCTGTTGATGCAGCCCTAAGCATAGACAGGCGAAAATCACTTTCATGGAAAGGGGTTGCCAAGCTTCCAAAAACTACGAGTTCCCTGAAATCTCAGCAAACATTTTTTCACCCAATCTTGATGATTTGTTCAGGTAATGATCAGTACACCAAAACCACTTGGCTCACCAAATTTCGTTCTTCTAGGTTAAACCGTTCGTTTGCAGTAACCGTTTTCATTTTTTGGTTTCACTCTGTTCTCTCCTATAGGGATACATGTATTTGGAACTCTAAATCAAACACGGTTTGGCTAGCTCTTAGAAACTTGACACAATAAAGCAGTTACCAGTTCTATTTCTATGGTTTGTTTGCTGTTGATGTAGCCCTAAGCAGAGCCTGGCGAAAATCACTTTCATTGAAAGGGGTTGCCAAGCTTCCAAAAAACTACGAGTTGCCTGAAATCTCAGCAAACATTTTTTCACCCAATCTTGAGGATTCTTTCAGGTGAACATCAGTACACCAAAACCACTTTGCTCACCTCATTTCATTCTTTTAGGTTAAACAATTCGTTTGCAGTAACCATTTACATTTTTAGGTTTCACTCTATTTTCTCCTATAGGGATACATATATTTGGAACTCTAAATAAAACACGGTTTGTTCTAGCTCTTTGAAACTTGACACAATAAAGCAGTTTCAAGTTGTATTTCTATGGTTTGTTTGCTGTTAATGTTGCCCTAAGCAGAGACTGGCGAAAATCACTTTCATGGAAGGGGGTTGCCAAGCTTCCAAAAACTACGAGTTGCCTGAAATCTCAGCAAACATTTTTTCACCCAATCTTGATGATTCTTTCAGGTAATGATCAGTACACCAAAACCACTTGGCTCACCAAATGTCGTTCTTCTAGGTCAAACCGTTCGTTTGCAGTAACCGTTTTCATTTTTAGGTTTCACTCTGTTTTCTCCTATAGGGATACATGTATTTGGAACTCTAAATCAAACACGGTTTGTGCTAGCTCTTTGAAACCTGACTCAAGAAAGCAGTTTTAAGTTCTATCTCTATGGTTTTGTTTGCTGTTGATGTAGCCCTAAGCAGAGACTGGCGAAAATCACTTTCATGGAAAGGGGTTGCCAAGCTTCCAAAAAACTACGAGTTGCCTGAAATCTCAGCCAAGATTTTTTCACCAAATCTTGATGATTCTTTCAGGTAATGATCAGTACACCAAAACGACTTGGCTCACCAAATTTCGTTCTTCTAGGTTAAACCGTTCATTTGCAGTAACCGTTTTCATTTTTAGGTTTCACTGTTTTCTCCTATAGGGATACATGTATTTGGAACTCTAAATCAAACACGGTTTGTGCTAGCTCTTTGAAACTTGAAACAATATAGAAGTTTGAAGTTCTATCTCTATGGTTTGTTTGTTGTTGATGTAGCCCTAAGCAGAGACTGGCGAAAATCACTTTCATGGAAAGGGGTTGCCAAGCTTCCAAAAAAACTACGAGTTGCCTGAAATCTCCGCAAACATTTTTCACCCAATCTTGATGATTCTTTCAGGTAATGATCAGTACACCAAAACCACTTGGCTCACCAAATTTCGTTCTTCTAGGTTAAACCGTTCGTTTGCAGTAACCGTTTTCATTTTTAGGTTTCACTCTGTTTTCTCCTATAGGGATACATGTATTTCGAACTCTAAATCAAACATGGTTTGTGCTAGCTCTTTGAAACTCTAAACAATAAAGCAGTTTCAAGTTCTCTCTCTATGGTTTATTTGCTGTTGATATAGCCCTGAGCAGAGAGTGGCGAAAATCACTTTCATGGAAAGAGGTTACCAAGCTTCCAAAAAACTACGAGTTGCCTGAAGTCTCAGAAAACATTTTTTCATCCAATCTTGATGATTCTTTCAGGTAATTATCAGTACACAAAAACCACTTGGCTCACCAAATTTCGTTCTTCTAGGTTAAACCGTTCATTTGCAGTAACCGTTTTCGTTTTTAGGTTTCACTCTGTTTTCTCCTATAGGGATACATGTATTTGGAACTCTAAATCAAACACGGTTAGTGCTAGCCCTTTGAAACATGACACAATAAAGCAGTTTCAAGTTCTATCTCTATGGTTTGTTTGATGTTGATGTAGCCCTAAGCAGAGACTGGCGAAAATCACTTTCATGGAAAGGGGTTGCCAAGATTCCAAAAAACTACGAGTTGCCTGAAATCTCAGCAAACATTTTATCACCCAATCTTGATGATTCTTTCAGGTAATGAACAGTACACCAAAACCACTTGCCTCACAAAGTTTCGTTCTCCTAGGTTAAACCGTTCGTTTGCAGTAACCGTTTTCATTTTTAGGTTTCACTCTGTTTTCTCCTATAGGGATACATGTATTTGGAACTCTAAATGAAACACGTTTTGTGCTAGCCCATTGAAACTTGACAAAATAAAGCAGATTCATGTTCTATCTCTATGGTTTGTTTGTTGTTGATGTAGCCCTAAGCAGAGACTGGCGAAAATCACTTTCATGGAAAGGGGTTGCCAAGCTTCCAAAAACTACGAGTTGCCTGAAATCTCAGCAAACATTTTTTCACCCAATCTTGATGATTCTTTCAGGTAATGATCAGTACACCAAAACCACTTGGCTCACCGAATTTCGTTCTTCTAGGTTAAACCGTTCGTTTGTAGTAACCGTTTTCATTTTTAGGTTTCACTCTGTTTTCTCCTATAGGGATACATGTATTTGGAACTCTAAATCAAACACGGTTTTTGCTAGCCCTTTGAAACTTGACACAATAAAGCAGTTCAAAGTTCTATCTCTATGGTTTGTTTGCTGTTGATGTAGCCCTAAGCAGAGACTGGCGACAATCACTTTCATGGAAGGGGGTTGCCAAGCTTCCAAAAAACTACGAGTTGCCTGAAATCTCAGCAAACATTTTTTCACCCAATCTTGATGATTCTTTCAGGTAATGATCAGTACACCAAAACCACTTGGCTCACCAAATTTCGTTCTTCTAGGTTAAACCGTTCGTTTGTAGTAACCGTTTTCATTTTTAGGTTTCACTCTGTTTTCTCCTATAGGGATACATGTATTAGGAACTCTAAATCAAACACGGTTTGTGCTAGCCCTTTGAACTTGACACAATAAAGCAGTTTCAAGTTCTATCTCTATGGTTTGTTTGCTGTTGATGTAGCCCTAAGCAGAGACTGGCGAAAATCACTTTCATGGAATGGGGTTGGCAAGCTTCCAAAAAACTACGAGTTGCCTGAAATCTCAGCAAACATTTTTTCACCCAATCTTGATGATTCTTTCAGGTAATGATCAGTACACCAAAACCACTTGGCTCACCAAATTTCGTTCTTCTAGGTTAAACCGTTCGTTTGCAGTAACCGTTTTCATTTTTAGGTTTCACTCTGTTCTCTCCTATATGGATACATGTATTTGGAACTCTAAATCAAACTCGGTTTGTGCTAGCTCTTTGAAACTTGACACAATAAAGCAGTTGCAAGTTCTCTCTCTATGGTTGTTTGCTGTTGATGTAGCCCTAAGCAGAGACTGGCGAAAATCACTTTCATGGAAAGGGGTTGCCAAGCTACCAAAAAACTACGAATTGCCAGAAATCTCAGCAAACATTTTTTCAC
>NW_027522917.1:0-20104 GCF_052094955.1 Ictidomys tridecemlineatus
GAACGAAATTTGGTGAGCCAAGTGGTTTTGGTGTACTGACCATTACCTGAAAGAATCATCAAGATTGGGTGAAAAAATGTTGGCTGAGATTTCAGGGAACTCGTAGTTTTTTGGAAGCTTGGCAACCCCTTTTCATGAAAATGATTTTCGCCAGTCTCTGCTTAGGGCTACATCAACAGCAAACAAACCATAGAGATAGAACTTGAAACTGCTTTATTGCGTCAAGTTTCAAAGAGCTAGCACAAACCGTGTTTGATTTAGAGTTCCAAATACATGTATCCCTATAGGAGCAAACAGAGTGAAACCTAAAAATGAAAACGGTTAGTGCAAACGAACGGTTTAACCTAGAAGTACAAAATTTGGTGAGCCAAGTGGTTTTGGTGTACTTATCATTACCTGAAAGAATCATCAAGATTGGGTGAAAAAATGTTTGCAGAGATTTCAGGAAACTCGTAGTTTTTTGGAAGCTTGGCAACCCCTTTCCATGAAAGTGATTTTCGCCAGTCTCTGCTTAGGGCTACATCAACAGCAAACAAACCATAGAGATAGAACTTGAAACTGCTTTATTGTGTCAAGTTTCAAAGAGCTAGCACAAACCGTGTTTGATTTATAGTTCCAAATACATGTATTCCTATAGGAGAAAAGAGAGTGAAACCTAAAAATGAAAATGGTTACTGCCAAAGAAAGGTTTCAACTAGAAGAACGAAATTTGGTGAGCCAAGTGGTTTTGGTGTACTGATATTACCTGAAAGAATCATCAAGATTGGGTGAAAAAATGTTGGCTGAGATTACAGGCAACTCGTAGTTTTATGGAAGCTTGGCAACCCCTTTCCATGAAAGTAATTCTCGCCACTCTCTCCTTAGGGCTACATCAACACCAAACAAACCATAGAGATAGAACTTGAAACTGCTTTATTGTGTAAAGTTTCAAAGAGCTAGCACAAACCGTGTTTGATTTAGAGTTCCAAATACATGTATCCTATAGGAGAAAACAGAGTGAAACCTAAAAATGAAAACGGATACTGCCAACGAATGGTTTAACCTAGAAGAACGAAATTTGGTGAGCCAACTGGTTTTGGTGTACTGATCATTACCTGAAAGAATCATCAAGATTGGGTGAAAAAATGTTGGCTGAGATTTCAGGCAACTCGTAGTTTTTTGGAAGCTTGGCAACCCTTTTCCATGAAAATGATTTTCGCCAGTCTCTGCTTAGGGCTACATCAACAGCAAACAAACCATAGAGATAGAACTTGAAACTGCATTATTGTGTCAAGTTTCAAAGAGCTACCACAAACCGTGTTTGATTTAGAGTTCCAAATACATGTATCCCTATAGGAGAAAACAGAGTGAAACCTAAAAATGAAAATGGTTACTGCAAACGAACGGTTTACCCTAGAAGAACGAAATTTGGTGAGCCAAGTGGTTTCGGTGTACTGATCATTACCTGAAAGAATCATCAAGATTGGGTGAAAAAATGTTGGCTGAGATTTCAGGCAACTCGTAGTTTTTTGGAAGCTTGGCAACCCCTTTAAATGAAAGTGATTTTCGCCAGTCTCTGCTTAGGGATACATCAACAGCAAACAAACCATAGAGATAGAACTTGAAACTGCTTTATTGTGTCAAGTTTCAAAGAGCTAGCACAAACCGTGTTTGATTTAGAGTTCCAAATACATGTATTCCTATAGGAGAAAACAGAGTGAAACCTAAAAATGAAAACGGTTACTGCCAACGAACGGTTTAACCTAGAAGAACGAAATTTGGTGAGCCAAGTGGTTTTAGTGTACTGATAATTACCTGAAAGAATCATCAAGATTGGGTGAAAAAATGTTGGCTGACATTTCAGGCAACTCGTAGTTTTTTGGAAGCTTTGCAACCCCTTTCCATGAAAGTGATTTTCGCCAGTCTCTGCTTAGGGCTACATCAACAGCAAACAAACCATAGAGATAGAACGTGAAACTGCTTTATTGTGTCAAGTTTCAAAGAGCAAGCACAAACCGTGTTTGATTTAGAGTTCCAAATACATGTATCCCTATAGAAGAAAACAGAGTGAAAACTAAAAATGAAAACGGTTACTGCAAACGAACGGTTTACCCTAGAAGAACTAAATTTGGTGAGCCAAGTGGTTTTGGTGTACTGATCATTACCTGAAAGAATCATCAAGATTGGATGAAAAAATGTTGGCTGAGATATCTGGCAACTCGTAGTTTTTTAAAAGCTTTGCAACCCCTTTCCATGAAAGTGATTTTCGCCAGTCTCTGCTTAGGGCTACATCAACAGCAAACAAACCATAGAGATAGAACTTGAAACTGCTTTATTGTGTCAAGATTCAAAGAGCTAGCACAAACCGTGTTTGATTTAGAGTTCCAAATACATGTATCCCTATAGGAGAAAACAGAGTGAAACCTAAAAATGAAAACGGTTACTGCAAACGAACGGATTAACCTAGAAGACCGAAATTTGGTGAGCCAAGTGGTTTTGGTGTACTCATCATTACCTGAAAGAATCATCTAGATTGGGTTAAAAAATGTTTGCTGAGATTTCAGGCAACTCGTAGTTTTTTGGAAGCTTGGCAACCCCTTTTTATGAGAGTGATTTTCGCCAGTCTCTGCTTAGGGCTACATCAACAGCAAACAAACCATAGAGATAGAACTTGAAACTGTTTATTGTGTCAAGTTTCAAAGAGCTAGCACAAACCGTGTTTGATTTATAGTTTTAAATACATGTATTCCTATAGGAGAAAAGAGAGTGAAACCTAAAAATGAAAATGGTTACTGCCAAAGAAAGGTTTCAACTAGAAGAACGAAATTTGGTGAGCCAAGTGGTTTTGGTGTACTGATCATTACCTGAAAGAATCATCAAGATTGGGTGAAAAAATGTTGGCTGAGATTACAGGGAACTCGTAGTTTTATGGAAGCTTGGCAACCCCTTATCATGAAAGTGATTTTCGCCACTCTCTGCTTAGGGCTACATCAACAGCAAACAAACCACAGAGATAGAACTTGAAACTGCTTTATTGTGTCAAGTTTCAAAGAGCTAGCACAAACCGTGTTTGATTTAGAGTTCCAAATACATGTATCCCTATAGGAGAAAACAGAGTGAAACCTAAAAATGAAAACGGTTACTGCCAACGAACGGTTTAACCTAGAAGAACGAAATTTGGTGAGCCAAGTGGTTTTGGTGTACTGATCATTACCTAAAAGAATCATCAAGATTGGGTGAAAAAATGTTGGCTGAGATTTCAGGTAACTCGTAGTCTTTAGGAAGCTTGGCAACCCCTTTCCATGAAAGTGATTTTCGCCAGTCTCTGCTTAGGGCTACATCAACAGCAAACAAACCATAGAGATAGAACTTGAAACTGCTTTATTGTGTCAAGTTTCAAAGAGCTAGCACAAACCGTGTTTTATTTAGAGTTCCAAATACATATATCGCTATAGGAGAAAACAGAGTGAAAACTAAAAATGAAAACGGTTACTGCAAACGAACGGTTTACCCTAGAAGAACGAAATTTGGTGAGCCAAGTGGTTTTGGTGTACTGACCATTACCTGAAAGAATCATCAAGATTGGGTGAAAAAATGTTGGCTGAGATTTCAGGGAACTCGTAGTTTTTTGGAAGCTTGGCAACCCCTTTTCATGAAAGTGATTTTCGCCAGTCTCTGCTTAGGGCTACATCAACAGCAAACAAACCATAGATATAGAACTTGAAACTGCTTTATTGTGTCAAGTTTCAAAGAGCTAGCACAAACCGTGTTTGATTTAGAGTACAAATACATGTATCCCTATAGGAGAAAACAGAGTGAAACCTAAAAATGAAAACGGTTACTGCAAACGAACGGTTTAACCTAGAAGAACGAAATTGGGTGAGCCAAGTGGTTTTGGTGTACTGATCATTACCTGAAAGAATCATCAAGATTGGGTGAAAAAATGTTTGCTGAGATTTCAGGCAACTCGTATTTTTTTGGAAGCTTTGCAACCCCTTTCCAATGAAATGATTTTCGCCAGTCTCTGCTTTGGGCTACATCAACAGCACACAAACCATAGAGATAGAACTTGAAACTGCTTTATTGTGTCAAGTTTCAAAGAGCTAGCACAAACCGTGTTTGATTTAGAGTTCCAAATACATGTATCCCTATAGGAGAAAACAGAGTAAAACCTAAAAATGAAAACGGTTACTGCAAACGAACGGTTTAACCTAGAAGAACGAAATTGGGTGAGCCAAGTGGTTTTGGTGAACTGATCATTACCTGAAAGAATCATCCAGATTGGGTGAAAAAATGTTGGCTGAGATTTCAGGCAACTCGTAGTTTTTTGGAAGCTTGGCAACCCCTTTCCATGAAAGTGATTTTCGCCAGTCTCTGCTTAGGGCTACATCAACAGCAAACAAACCATAGAGGTAGAACTTGAAACTGCTTTATTGTGTCAAGTTTCACAGAGCTAGCACAAACCGTGTTTCATTTAGAGTTCCAAATACATGTATCCCTATGGGAGAAAACAGAGTGAAACAAAAAAATGAAAACGGTTACTGCCAACGAACGGATTAACCTAGAAGAACGAAATTTGGTGAGCAAAGTGGATTTGGTGTACTGATCATTACCTGAAAGAATCATCAAGATTGGGTGAAAAAATGTTTGCTGAGATTTCAGGCAACTCGTAGTTTTTTGGAAGCTTGGCAACCCCTTTCCATTAAAGTGATTTTCGCCAGTCTCTGCTTAAGGCTACATCAACAGCAAACAAACCATAGAGATAGAACTTGAAACTGCTTTATTGTGTCAAGTTTCAAGGAGCTACCACAAACCGAGTTTGATTTAGAGTTCCAAATACATGTATCCCTATAGGAGAAAACAGAGTGAAACCTAAAAATGAAAACGGTTACTGCAAACGAACGGTTTAACCTAGAAGAACGAAATTTGGAGAGCCAAGTGGTTTTGGTGTACTGATCATTACCTGAAAGAATCATCAAGATTGGGTGAAAAAATGTTGTCTGGTATTTCAGGCAACTCGTAGTTTTTTGGAAGCTTGGCAACCCCTTTCCATGAAAGTGATTTTCGCCACTCTCTGCTTAGGGCTACATCAACAGCAAACAAACCATAGTGATATAGCTTGAATCTGCTTTATTGGGTCAAGTTTCAAAGAGCTAGCACAAACCGTGTTTGATTTAGAGTTCCAAATACATGTATCCCTATAGGAGAAAACAGAGTGAAACCTAAAAATGAAAACAGTTACTGCAAACGAATGGTTTAAATTAGGAGACCGAAATTTGGTGAGCCAAGTGGTTTTGGTGTACTGATCATTACCTGAAAGAATCATCAAGATTGGGTGAAAAAATGTGTGCTGAGATTTCAGGCAACTCGTAGTTTTTTGGAAGCTTGGCAACCCCTTTCCATGAAAGTCATTTTCGCCAGTCTCTGCTTAGGGCTACATCAACAGCAAACAAACCATAGAGATGGAACTTGAAACTGCTTTATTGTGTCAAGTTTCAAAGAGCTAGCACAAACCGTGTTTGATTTAGAGTTCCAAATACATGTATCCCTATAGGAGCAAACAGAGTGAAACCTAAAAATGAAAACGGTTATTGCAAACGAACGGTTTAACCTAGAAGTACAAAATTTGGTGAGCCAAGTGGTTTTGGTGTACTGATCATTACCTGAAAGAATCATCAAGATTGGGTGAAAAAATGTTTGCTGAGATTTCAGGCTACTCGTAGTATTTTGGAAGCTTGGCAAACACTTTCCATGAAAGTGATTTTCGCCAGTCTCTGCTTAGGGCTACATCAACAGCAAACAAACCATAGAGATAGAACTTGAAACTGCTTTATTGTGTCAAGTTTCAAAGAGCTTGCACAAACCGTGATTTAGAGTTCCAAATACATGTATCCCTATAGGAGAAAACAGAGTGAAACCTAAAAATGATAACGGTTACTGCAAACGAACGGTTTAACCTAGAAAAACGAAATTTGGTGAGCCAAGTGGATTTGGTGTACTGATCACTACCTGAAAAAATCATCAAGATTGGGTGAAAAAATGTTGGCTGAAATTTCAGGCAACTCGTAGTTTTTTGGAAGCTTGGCAACCCATTTCCATGAAAGTGATTTTCGCCAGTCTCTGCTTAGGGCTACATCAACAGCAAACAAACCATAGAGATAGAAATTGAAACTGCTTTATTGTGTCAAGTTTCAAAGAGCTAGCACAAACCGAGTTTGATTTAGAGTTCCAAATACATGTATCCAATAGGATAAAACAGAGTGAAACCCAAAAATGAAAACGGTTACTGCAAACGAACGGTTTAACCTAGAAGAACGAAATTTGGAGAGCCAAGTGGTTTTGGTGTACTGATCATTACCTGAAAGAATCATCAAGATTGGGTGAAAAAATGTTGGCTAAAATTTCAGGCAACTCGTAGTTTTTTGGAAGCTTGGCAACCCCTTTCCATGAAAGTGATTTTCGCCAGTCTCTGCTTAGGGCTACATCAACAGCAAACAAACCATAGAGATAGAACTTGAAACTGCTTTATTGTGTCAAGTTTCAAAGAGCTAGCACAAACCGTGTTTGATTTATAGTTCCAAATACATGTATTCCTATAGGAGAAAAGAGAGTGAAACCTAAAAATGAAAATGGTTACTGCCAAAGAAAGGTTTCAACTAGAAGAACGAAATTTGGTGAGCCAAGTGGTTTTGGTGTACTGATCATTACCTGAAAGAATCATCAAGATTGGGTGAAAAAATGTTGGCTGAGATTACAGGCAACTCGTAGTTTTATGGAAGCTTGGCAACCCCTTTCCATGAAAGTAATTCTCACCACTCTCTCCTTAGGGCTACATCAACACCAAACAAACCATAGAGATAGAACTTGAAACTGCTTTATTGTGTAAAGTTTCAAAGAGCTAGCACAAACCGTGTTTGATTTAGAGTTCCAAATACATGTATCCTATAGGAGAAAACAGAGTGAAACCTAAAAATGAAAACGGATACTGCCAACGAATGGTTTAACCTAGAAGAACGAAATTTGGTGAGCCAACTGGTTTTGGTGTACTGATCATTACCTGAAAGAATCATCAAGATTGGGTGAAAAAATGTTGGCTGAGATTTCAGGCAACTCGTAGTTTTTTGGAAGCTTGGCAACCCCTTTCCATGAAAATGATTTTCGCCAGTCTCTGCTTAGGGCTACATCAACAGCAAACAAACCATAGAGATAGAACTTGAAACTGCTTTATTGTGTCAAGTTTCAAAGAGCTACCACAAACCGTGTTTGATTTAGAGTTCCAAATACATGTATCCCTATAGGAGAAAACAGAGTGAAACCTAAAAATGAAAATGGTTACTGCAAACGAACGGTTTACCCTAGAAGAACGAAATTTGGTGAGCCAAGTGGTTTCGGTGTACTGATCATTACCTGAAAGAATCATCAAGATTGGGTGAAAAAATGTTGGCTGAGATTTCAGGCAACTCGTAGTTTTTTGGAAGCTTGGCAACCCCTTTCCATGAAAGTGATTTTCGCCAGTCTCTGCTTAGGGATACATCAACAGCAAACAAACCATAGAGATAGAACTTGAAACTGCTTTATTGTGTCAAGTTTCAAAGAGCTAGCACAAACCGTGTTTGATTTAGAGTTCCAAATACATGTATCCCTATAGGAGAAAACAGAGTGAAACCTAAAAATGAAAACGGTTACTGCCAACGAACGGTTTAACCTAGAAGAACGAAATTTGGTGAGCCAAGTGGTTTTAGTGTACTGATAATTACCTGAAAGAATCATCAAGATTGGGTGAAAAAATGTTGGCTGACATTTCAGGCAACTCGTAGTTTTTTGGAAGCTTGGCAACCCCTTTCCATGAAAGTGATTTTCGCCAGTCTCTGCTTAGGGCTACATCAACAGCAAACAAACCATAGAGATAGAACGTGAAACTGCTTTATTGTGTCAAGTTTCAAAGAGCTAGCACAAACCGTGTTTGATTTAGTGTTCCAAATACATGTATCCCTATAGAAGAAAACAGAGTGAAAACTAAAAATGAAAACGGTTACTGCAAACGAACGGTTTACCCTAGAAGAACTAAATTTGGTGAGCCAAGTGGTTTTGGTGTACTGATCATTACCTGAAAGAATCATCAAGATTGGTTGAAAAAATGTTGGCTGAGATATCTGGCAACTCGTAGTTTTTTAAAAGCTTTGCAACCCCTTTCCATGAACGTGATTTTCGCCAGTCTCTGCTTAGGGCTACATCAACAGCAAACAAACCATAGAGAGAGAACTTGAAACTGATTTATTGTGTCAAGATTCAAAGAGCTAGCACAAACCGTGTTTGATTTAGAGTTCCAAATACATGTATCCCTATAGGAGAAAACAGAGTGAAACCTAAAAATGAAAACGGTTACTGCAAACGAACGGATTAACCTAGAAGACCGAAATTTGGTGAGCCAAGTGGTTTTGGTGTACTCATCATTACCTGAAAGAATCATCTAGATTGGGTTAAAAAATATTTGCTGAGATTTCAGGCAACTCATAGTTTTTTGGAAGCTTGGCAACCCCTTTTTATGAGAGTGATTTTCGCCAGTCTCTGCTTAGGGATACATCAACAGCAAACAAACCATAGAGATAGAACTTGAAACTGTTTATTGTGTCAAATTTCAAAGAGCTTGCACAAACCGTGTTTGATTTATAGTTTTAAATACATGTATTCCTATAGGAGAAAAGAGAGTGAAACCTAAAAATGAAAATGGTTACTGCCAAAGAAAGGTTTCAACTAGAAGAACGAAATTTGGTGAGCCAAGTGGTTTTGGTGTACTGATCATTACCTGAAAGAATCATCAAGATTGGGTGAAAAAATGTTGGCTGAGATTACAGGGAACTCGTACTTTTATGGAAGCTTGGCAACCCCTTATCATGAAAGTGATTTTCGCCACTCTCTGCTTAGGGCTACATCAACAGCAAACAAACCACAGAGATAGAACTTGAAACTGCTTTATTGTGTCAAGTTTCAAAGAGCTAGCACAAACCGGGTTTGATTTAGAGTTCCAAATACATGTATCCCTATAGGAGAAAACAGAGTGAAACCTAAAAATGAAAACGGTTACTGCCAACGAACGATTTAACCTAGAAGAACGAAATTTGGTGAGCCAAGTGGTTTTGGTGTACTGATCATTACCTAAAAGGATCATCAAGATTGGGTGAAAAAATGTTGGCTGAGATTTCAGGCAACTCGTAGTTTTTAGGAAGCTTGGCAACCCCTTTCCATGAAAGTGATTTTCGCCAGTCTCTGCTTAGGGCTACATCAACAGCAAACAAACCATAGAGATAGAACTTGAAACTGCTTTATTGTGTCAAGTTTCAAAGAGCTAGCACAAACCGTGTTTTATTTAGAGTTCCAAATACATGTATCCAATAGGAGAAAACAGAGTGAAACCCAAAAATGAAAACGGTTACTGCAAACGAACGGTTTAACCTAGAAGAACGAAATTTGGAGAGCCAAGTGGTTTTGGTGTACTGATCATTACCTGAAAGAATCATCAAGATTGGGTGAAAAAATATTTGCTGAGATTTCAGGCAACTCGTAGTTTTTTGGAAGCTTGGCAACCCCTTTCCATGAAAGTGATTTTCGCCACTCTCTGCTTAGGGCTACATCAACAGCAAACAAACCATAGAGATAGAACTTGAAACTGCTTTATTGTGTCAAGTTTCAAAGAGCTTGCACAAACCGTGTTTGATTTAGAGTTCCAAATACATGTATCCCTATAGGAGAAAACAGAGTGAAACCTAAAAATGTAAACGGTTACTGCAAACGAACGGTTTAACCTAGAAGAACGAAATTTGGTGAGCCAAGTTGTTTTGGTGTACTGATCACTACCTGAAAAAATCATCAAGATTGGGTGAAAAAATGTTGGCTGAGATTTCAGGCAACTCGTAGTTTTTTGGAAGCTTGGCAACCCATTTCCATAAAAGTGATTTTCGCCAGTCTCTGCTTAGGGCTACATCAACAGCAAACAAACCATAGAGATAGAACTTGAAACTGCTTTATTCTGTCAAGTTTCAAAGAGCTAGCCCAAACCGAGTTTGATTTAGAGTTCCAAATACATGTATCCCTATAGGAGAAAACAGAGTGAAACCTAAAAATGAAAACGGTTACTGCAAACGAACGGTTTAACCTAGAAGAACGAAATTTGGAGAGCCAAGTGGTTTTGGTGTACTGATCATTACCTGAAAGAATCATCAAGATTGGGTGAAAAAATGTTGTCTGAGATTTCAGGCAACTCGTAGTTTTTTGGAAGCTTGAGAACCCCTTTTCATGAAAGTGATTTTCGCCACTCTCTGCTTAGGGCTACATCAACAGCAAACAAACCATAGAGATATAACTTGAATCTGCTTTATTGTGTCAAGTTTCAAAGAGCTAGCACAAACCGTGTTTGATTTAGAGTTCCAAATACATGTATCCCTATAGGAAAAAACAGAGTGAAACCTAAAAATGAAAACGGTTACTGCAAACGAACGGTTTAACTTAGGAGACCGAAATTTGGTGAGCGACGTGGTTTTGGTGTACTGATCATTACCTGAAAGAATCATCAAGATTGGGTGAAAAAATATTTGCTGAGATTTCAGGCAACTCGTAGTTTTTTGGAAGCTTGGCAACCCCTTTCCATGAAAGTGATTTTCGCCAGTCTCTGCTTAGGCCTACATCAACAGCAAACAAACCATAGAGATAGAACTTGAAACTGCTTTATTGTGTCAAGTTTCAAAGAGCTAGCACAAACCCTGTTTTATTTAGAGTTCCAAATACATGTATCCCTATAGGAGAAAACAGAGTGAAACCTAAAAATGTAAACGGTTACTGCAAACGAACGGTTTAACCTAGAAGAACGAAATTTGGTGAGCCAAGTTGTTTTGGTGTACTGATCACTACCTGAAAAAATCATCAAGATTGGGTGAAAAAATGTTGGCTGAGATTTCAGGCAACTCGTAGTTTTTTGGAAGCTTGGCAACCCATTTCCATAAAAGTGATTTTCGCCAGTCTCTGCTTAGGGCTACATCAACAGCAAACAAACCATAGAGATAGAACTTGAAACTGCTTTATTGTGTCAAGTTTCAAAGAGCTAGCACAAACCGAGTTTGATTTAGAGTTCCAAATACATGTATCCCTATAGGAGAAAACAGAGTGAAACCTAAAAATGAAAACGGTTACTGCAAACGAACGGTTTAACCTAGAAGAACGAAATTTGGAGAGCCAAGTGGTTTTGGTGTACTGATCATTACCTGAAAGAATCATCAAGATTGGGTGAAAAAATGTTGTCTGAGATTTCAGGCAACTCGTAGTTTTTTGGAAGCTTGAGAACCCCTTTTCATGAAAGTGATTTTCGCCACTCTCTGCTTAGGGCTACATCAACAGCAAACAAACCATAGAGATATAACTTGAATCTGCTTTATTGTGTCAAGTTTCAAAGAGCTAGCACAAACCGTGTTTGATTTAGAGTTCCAAATACATGTATCCCTATAGGAAAAAACAGAGTGAAACCTAAAAATGAAAACGGTTACTGCAAACGAACGGTTTAACTTAGGAGACCGAAATTTGGTGAGCGACGTGGTTTTGGTGTACTGATCATTACCTGAAAGAATCATCAAGATTGGGTGAAAAAATATTTGCTGAGATTTCAGGCAACTCGTAGTTTTTTGGAAGCTTGGCAACCCCTTTCCATGAAAGTGATTTTCGCCAGTCTCTGCTTAGGCCTACATCAACAGCAAACAAACCATAGAGATAGAACTTGAAACTGCTTTATTGTGTCAAGTTTCAAAGAGCTAGCACAAACCCTGTTTTATTTAGAGTTCCAAATACATGTATCCCTATAGGAGAATACAGAGTGAAACCTAAAAATGTAAACGGTTACTGCAAACGAACGGTTTAACCTAGAAGAACGAAATTTGGTGAGCCAAGTTGTTTTGGTGTACTGATCACTACCTGAAAAAATCATCAAGATTGGGTGAAAAAATGTTGGCTGAGATTTCAGGCAACTCGTAGTTTTTTGGAAGCTTGGCAACCCATTTCCATAAAAGTGATTTTCGCCAGTCTCTGCTTAGGGCTACATCAACAGCAAACAAACCATAGAGATAGAACTTGAAACTGCTTTATTGTGTCAAGTTTCAAAGAGCTAGCACAAACCGAGTTTGATTTAGAGTTCCAAATACATGTATCCCTATAGGAGAAAACAGAGTGAAACCTAAAAATGAAAACGGTTACTGCAAACGAACGGTTTAACCTAGAAGAACGAAATTTGGAGAGCCAAGTGGTTTTGGTGTACTGATCATTACCTGAAAGAATCATCAAGATTGGGTGAAAAAATGTTGTCTGAGATTTCAGGCAACTCGTAGTTTTTTGGAAGCTTGAGAACCCCTTTTCATGAAAGTGATTTTCGCCACTCTCTGCTTAGGGCTACATCAACAGCAAACAAACCATAGAGATATAACTTGAATCTGCTTTATTGTGTCAAGTTTCAAAGAGCTAGCACAAACCGTGTTTGATTTAGAGTTCCAAATACATGTATCCCTATAGGAAAAAACAGAGTGAAACCTAAAAATGAAAACGGTTACTGCAAACGAACGGTTTAACTTAGGAGACCGAAATTTGGTGAGCGACGTGGTTTTGGTGTACTGATCATTACCTGAAAGAATCATCAAGATTGGGTGAAAAAATATTTGCTGAGATTTCAGGCAACTCGTAGTTTTTTGGAAGCTTGGCAACCCCTTTCCATGAAAGTGATTTTCGCCAGTCTCTGCTTAGGCCTACATCAACAGCAAACAAACCATAGAGATAGAACTTGAAACTGCTTTATTGTGTCAAGTTTCAAAGAGCTAGCACAAACCCTGTTTGATTTAGAGTTCCAAATACATGTATCCCTATAGGAGAAAACAGAGTGAAACCTAAAAATGAAAACGGTTACTGCAAACGAACGGTTTAACCTAGAAGAACGAAATTTGGTGAGCCAAGTGGTTTTGGTGTACTGATCATTACCTGAAAGAATCATCAAGATTGGGTGAAAAAATGTTGGCTAAGATTTCAGGCAACTAGTAGTTTTTTTGGAAGCTTGGCAACCCCTTTCCATGAAAATGATTTTCGCCAGTCTCTGCTTAGGGCTACATCAACAGCAAACAAACCATAGAGATAGATCTTGAAACTGCTTTATTGTGTCAAGTTTCAAAGAGCTAGCACAAACCGAGTTTGATTTAGAGTTCCAAATACATGTATCCAATAGGAGAAAACAGAGTGAAACCTAAAAATGCAAACGGTTACTGCAAACGAACGGTTTAACCTAGAAGAACGAAATTTGGAGAGCCAAGTGGTTTTGGTGTACTGATCATTACCTGAAAGAATCATCAAGATTGGGTGAAAAAATGTTGTCTGAGATTTAAGGCAACTCGTAGTTTTTTGGAAGCTTGGCAACCCCTTTTCATGAAAGTGATTTTCGCCACTCTCTGCTTAGGGCTACATCAACAGCAAACAAACCATAGAGATAGAACTTGAAACTGCTTTATTGTGTCAAGTTTCAAAGAGCTAGCACAAACCGTGTTTGATTTAGAGTTCCAAATACATGTATCCCTATAGGAGAAAACAGAGTGAAACCTAAAAATGAAAACGGTTACTGCAAACGAACGGTTTAACTTAGGAGACCGAAATTTGGTGAGCCAAGTGGTTTTGGTGTACTGATCATTACCTGAAAGAATCATCAAGATTGGGTGAAAAAATGTTTGCTGAGATTTCAGGCAACTCGTAGTTTTTTGGAAGCTTGGCAGCCCCTTTCCATGAAAGTGATTTTCCCCAGTCTCTGCTTAGGGCTACATCAACAGCAAACAAACCATAGAGATAGAACTTGAAACTTCTTTATTGTGTCAAGTTTCAAAGAGCTAGCACAAACCGTGTTTGATTTAGAGTTCCAAATACATGTATCCGTATAGGAGAAAACACAGTGAAACCTAAAAATGAAAACGGTTAGTGCAAACGAACGGTTTAACCTAGAAGAATGAAATTTGGTGAACCAAGTGGTTTTGGTGTACTGATCATTACCTGAAAGAATCATCAAGATTGGGTGAAAAAAATGTTTGCTGAGATTTCAGGCACCTCGTAGTTTTTTGGAAGCTTGGCAACCCCTTTCCATGAAAATGATTTTCGCCAGTCTCTGCTTAGGGCTACATCAACAGCAAACAAACCATAGAGATAGAACTTGAAACTGCTTTATTGTGTCAAGTTTCAAAGAGCTAGCACAAACCGTGTTTTATTTAGAGTTCCAAATACATGTATCCCTATAGGAGAAAACAGAGTGAAACCTAAAAATGAAAACGGATACTACCAGGGAACGGTTTAACCTAGAAGAACGAAATTTGGTGAGCCAAGTGGTTTTGGTGTACTGATCATTACCTGAAAGAATCATCAAGATTGGCTGAAAAAATGTTGGCTAAGATTTCAGGCAACTCGTAGTTTTTTGGAAGCTTGGCAACCCCTTTCCATGAAAATGATTTTCGCCAGTCTCTGCTTAGGGCTACATCAACAGCAAACAAACCATAGAGATAGATCTTGAAACTGCTTTATTGTGTCAAGTTTCAAAGAGCTAGCACAAACCGAGTTTGATTTAGAGTTCCAAATACATGTATCCAATAGGAGAAAACAGAGTGAAACCTAAAAATGCAAACGGTTACTGCAAAGGAACGGTTTAACCTAGAAGAACGAAATTTGGAGAGCCAAGTGGTTTTGGTGTACTGATCATTACCTGAAAGAATCATCAAGATTGGGTGAAAAAATGTTGTCTGAGATTTAAGGCAACTCGTAGTTTTTTGGAAGCTTGGCAACCCCTTTAAATAAAAGTGATTTTCGCCACTCTCTGCTTAGGGCTACATCAACAGCAAACAAACCATAGAGATAGAACTTGAAATTGCTTTATTGTGTCAAGTTTCAAAGAGCTAGCACAAACCGTGTTTGATTTAGAGTTCCAAATACATGTATCCCTATAGGAGAAAACAGAGTGAAACCTAAAAATGAAAACGGTTACTGTAAACTAACGGTTTAACATAGGAGACCGAAATTTGGTGAACCAAGTGGTTTTGGTGTACTGATCATTACCTGAAAGAATCATCAAGATTGGGTGAAAAAATGTGTGCTGAGATTTCAGGCAACTCGTAGTTTTTTGGAAGCTTGGCAGCCCCTTTCCATGAAAGTGATTTTCGCCAGTCTCTGCTTAGGGCTACATCAACAGCAAACAAACCATAGAGATAGAACTTGAAACTGCTTTATTGTGTCAAGTTTCAAAGAGCTAGCACAAACCGTGTTTGATTTAGAGTTCCAAATACAGGTATCCGTATAGGAGAAATCACAGTGAAACCTAAAAATGAAAACGGTTAGTGCAAACGAACGGTTTAACCTAGAAGAACGAAATTTGGTGAGCCAAGTGGTTTTGGTGTACTGATCATTACCTGAAAGAATCATCAAGATTGGGTGAAAAAAATGTTTGCTGAGATTTCAGGCAACTCGTAGTTTTTTGGAAGCTTGGCAACCCCTTTCCATGAAAGTGATTTTCGCCACTCTCTGCTTAGGGCTACATCAACAGCAAACAAACCATAGTGATATAACTTGAATCTGTTTATTGTGTCAAGTTTCAAAGAGCTAGCACAAACCGTGTTTGATTTAGAGTTCCAAATACATGTATCCCTATAGGAGAAAACAGAGTGAAACCTAAAAATGAAAACAATTACTGCAAACGAATGGTTTAAATTAGGAGACCGAAATTTGGTGAGCCAAGTGGTTTTGGTGTACTGATCATTACCTGAAAGAATCATCAAGATTGGGTGAAAAAATGTTTGCTGAGATTTCAGGCAACTCGTGGTTTTTTGGAAGCTTGGCAACCCCTTTCCATGAAAGTGATTTTCGCCAGTCTCTGCTTAGGGCTACATCAACAGCAAACAAACCATATAGATAGAACTTGAAACTGCTTTATTGTGTCTAGTTTCAAAGAGCTAGCACAAACCGTGTTTGATTTAGAGTTCCAAATACATGTTCCCCTATAGGAGAAAACAGAGTGAAACCTAAAAATGAAAACGGTTAGTGCAAACGAACGGTTTAACCTAGAAGTACGAAATTTGGTGAGCCAAGTGGTTTTGGTGTACTGATCATTACCTGAAAGAATCATCAAGATTGGGTGAAAAAATGTTTGCTGAGATTTCAGGCTACTCGTAGTTTTTTGGAAGCTTGGCAAACACTTTCCATGAAAGTGATTTTCGCCAGTCTATGCTTAGGGCTACATCAACAGCAAACAAACCATAGAGATAGAACTTGAAACTGCTTTATTGTGTCAAGTTTCAAAGAGCTTGCACAAACCGTGATTTAGAGTTCCAAATACATGTATCCCTATAGGAGAAAACAGAGTGAAACCTAAAAATGAAAACGGTTACTGCAAACGAACGGTTTAACCTAGAAAAACCAAATTTGGTGAGCCAAGTTGATTTGGTGTACTGATCACTACCTGAAAAAATCATCAAGATTGGGTGAAAAAATGTTGGCTGAAATTTCAGGCAACTCGTAGTTTTTTGGAAGCTTGGCAACCCATTTCCATGAAAGTGATTTTCGCCAGTCTCTGCTTAGGGCTACATCAACAGCAAACAAACCATCGAGATAGAACTTGAAACTGCTTTATTGTGTCAAGTTTCAAAGAGCTAGCACAAACCGAGTTTGATTTAGAGTTCCAAATACATGTATTTCTATAGGAGAAAACAGAGTGAAACCTAAAAATGAAAACTGTTACTGCAAACGAACGGTTTAACCTAGAAGAACGAAATTTGGAGAGCCAAGTGGTTTTGGTGTACTGATCATTACCTGAAAGAATCATCAGGATTGGGTGAAAAAATGTTTGCTGAGATTTCAGGCAACTCGTAGTTTTTTGGAAGCTTGGCAAACCCTTTTCATGAAAGTGATTTTCGCCACTTTCTGCTTAGGGCTACATCAACAGCAAACAAACCATAGAGATAGAACTTGAAACTGCTTTATTGTGTCAAGTTTCAAAGAGCTTGCACAAACCGTGTTTGATTTAGAGTTCCAAATACATGTATCCCTATAGGAGAAAACAGCGTGAAACCTAAAAATGAAAACGGTTACTGCAAACGAACGGTTTAACCTAGAAAAACGAAATTTGGTGAGCCAAGTTGTTTTGGTGTACTGATCACTACCTGAAAAATCATCAAGATTGGGTGAAAAAATATTGGCTGAGATGTAAGGCAACTCGTAGTTTTTTGGAAGCTTGGCAACCCATTTCCATAAAAGTGATTTTCGCCACTCTCTGCTTAGGGCTACATCAACAGCAAACAAACCATAGAGATATAACTTGAAAATGCTTTATTGTGTCAAGTTTCAAAGAGCTAGCACAAACCGTGTTTGATTTAGAGTTCCAAATACATGTATCCCTATAGGAGAAAGCAGAGTGAAACCTAAAAATGGAAACGGTTACTGCAAACGAACGGTTTAACTTAGGAGACCGAAATTTGGTGAGCGACGTGGTTTTGGTGTACTGATCATTACCTGAAAGAATCATCAAGATTGGGTGAAAAAATATTTGCTGAGATTTCAGGCAACTCGTAGTTTTTTGGAAGCTTGGCAACCCCTTTCCATGAAAGAGATTTTCGCCAGTCTCTGCTTAGGGCTACATCAACAGCAAACAAACCATAGAGAGAGAACTTGAAACTGCTTTATTGTGTCAAGTTTCAAAGAGCTAGCACAAACCATGTTTGATTTAGAGTTCCAAATACATGTATCCCTATAGGAGAAAACAGAGTGAAACCTAAAAATGAAAACGGATACTGCCAGGGAACGGTTTAACCTAGAAGAACGAAATTTGGTGAGCCAAGTGGTTTTGGTGTACTGATCATTACCTGAAAGAATCATCAAGATTGGGTGAAAAAATGTTGGCTAAATTTTCAGGCAACTCGTAGTTTTTTGGAAGCTTGGCAACCCCTATCCATGAAAATGATTTTCGCCAGTCTCTGCTTAGGGCTACATCAACAACAAACAAACCATAAAGATAGAACTTGAAACTGCTATATTGTGTCAAGTTTCCAAGAGCTAGCACACACCGTGTTTCATTTAGAGTTCCAAATACATGAATCCCTATAGGAGAAAACAAAGTGAAACCTAAAAATGAAAACGGTTAGTGCAAACGAACGGTTTAACCTAGAAGAACGAAATTTGGTGAGCCAAGTGGTTTTGGTGTACTGATCATTACCTGAAAGAATCATCAAGATTAGGTGAAAAAATGTTGGCTGAGATTTTAGGCAACTCCTAGTTTTTTGAAAGCTTGGCAACCTCTTTCCATGAAAGTGATTTTCGCCAGTCTCTGCTTAGGGCTACATCAACAGCAAACAAACCATAGAGATAGAACTTGAAACTGCTTTATTTTGTCAAGATTCAAAGAGCTAGCACAAACCGTGTTTTATTTAGAGTTCCAAATACATGTAACCCTATAGGAGAAAACAGAGTGAAACCTAAAAATGAAAACGGTTACTGCAAACGAACGGTTTAACCTAGAAGAACGAAATTTGGTGAGCCAAGTGGTTTTGGTGTACTCATCATTACCTGAAAGAATCATCAAGATTGGGTGAAAAAATGTTTGCTGAGATTTCAGGAAACTCGTAGTTTTTTGGAAGCTTGGCAACCCCTTTCCATGAAAGTGATTTTCGCCAGTCTCTGCTTAGGGCTACATCAACAGCAAACAAACCATAGAGATAGAACTTGAAACTGTTTATTGTGTCAAGTTTCAAAGAGCTACCACAAACCGTGTTTGATTTATAGTTCCAAATACATGTATTCCTATAGGAGTAAAGAGAGTGAAACCTAAAAATGAAAATGGTTACTGCCAAAGAAAGGTTTCAACTATAAGAACGAAATTTGGTGAGCCAAGTGGTTTTGGTGTACTGATCATTACCTGAAAGAATCAACAAGATTGGGTGAAAAAATATTTGCTGAGATTTCAGGCAACTCGTAGTTTTTTGGAAGCTTGTCAACCCCTTTCCATTAAAGTGATTTTCTGCAGTCTCTGCTTAGGGCTACATCAACAGCAAACATACCATAGAGAGAGAACTTGAAACTGCTTTATTGTGTCAAGTTTCAAAGAGCTAGCACAAACCGTGTTTAATTTAGAGTTCCAAATACATGTATCCCTATAGGAGAAAACAGAGTGAAACCTAAAAATGAAAACGGATACTGCCAGGGAACGGTTTAACCTAGAAGAACGAAATTTGGTGAGCCAAGTGGTTTTGGTGTACTGATCATTACCTGAAAGAATCATCAAGATTGGGTGAAAAAATGTTGGCTAAGATTTCAGGCAACTCGTAGTTTTTTGGAAGCTTGGCAACCCCTATCCATGAAAATGATTTTCGCCAGTCTCTGCTTAGGGCTACATCAACAGCAAACAAACCATAAAGATACAACTTGAAACTGCTTTATTGTGTCAAGTTTCAAAGAGCTAGCACAAACCGTGTTTGATTTAGAGTTCCAAATACATGAATCCCTATAGGAGAAAACAGAGTGAAACCTAAAAATGAAAACGGTTAGTGCAAACGAACGGTTTAACCTAGAAGAACAAAATTTGGTGAGCAAAGTGGTTTTGGTGTACTGATCATTACCTGAAAGAATCATCAAGATTAGGTGAAAAAATGTTGGCTGAGATTTCAGGCAACTCCTAGTTTTTTGAAAGCTTGGCAACCCCTTTCCATGAAAGTGATTTTCGCCACTCTCTGCTTAGGGCTACATCAACAGCAAACAAACCATAGAGATAGAACTTGAAACTGCTTTATTGTGTCAAGATTCAAAGAGCTAGCACAAACCGTGTTTTATTTAGAGTTCCAAATACATGTATCCCTATAGGAGAAAACAGAGTGAAACCTAAAAATGAAAACGGTTACTGCAAACGAATGGTTTAACTTAGGAGACCGAAATTTGGTGAGCGACGTGGTTTTGGTGTACTGATCATTACCTGAAAGAATCATCAAGATTGGATGAAAAAATATTTGCTGAGATTTCAGGAAACTCGTAGTTTTTTGGAAGCTTGTCAACCCCTTTCCATGAAAGTGATTTTCGCCAGTCTCTGCTTTGGGCTACA
>NW_027522917.1:20304-49898 GCF_052094955.1 Ictidomys tridecemlineatus
GATTTAGAGTTCCAAATACATGTATCTCTATAGGAGAAAATAGATTGAAACCTAAAAATGAAAACGGTTACTGCAGAGGAACGGTTTAACCTAGAAGAACGAAATTTGGTGAGCCAAGTGGTTTTGGTGTACTGACCATTACCTGAAAGAATCATCTAGATTGGGTGAAAAAATGTTTGCTGAGATTTCAGGCAACACGTAGTTTTTTGGAAGCTTGGCAACCCCTTTCCATCAAGTGATTTTCGCCAGTGTCTGCTTAGGTCTACATCAACAGCAAACAAACCATAGAGATAGAATTTGAAACTTCTTTATTGTGTCAAGTTTCAAAGAGCTAGCAAAAACCGTGTTTGATTTAGAGTTCCAAATACATGTATCCCTATAGGAGAAAACAGAGTGAAACCTAAAAATGAAAACGGTTACAGCAAACGAACGGTTTAACCTAGAAGAACGAAATTTGGTGAGCCAAGTGGTTTTGGTGTACTGATCATTACCTGAAAGAATCATCAAGATTTTGTGAAAAAATGTTTGCTGAGATTTCAGGCAACTCGTAGTTTTTTGGAAGCTAGGCAACCCCTTTTTATCAAGTGATTTTCGCCAGTTTCTGCTTAGAGCTACATCAACAGCAAATAAACCATAGAGATAGAACTTGAAACTACTTTATTGTGTCAAGTTTCAAAGAGCTAGCAAAAACCGTGTTTGATTTAGAGTTCCAAATACATGTATCCCTATAGGAGAAAACAGAGTGCAACCTAAAAATGAAAACGGTTACTGCAAACGAACGGTTTAACCTGGAAGAACGAAATTTGGTGAGCCAAGTGGTTTTGGTTTACTGATCATAACCTGACAGAATCATCAAGATTGGGTGAAAAAATGTTTGCTGAGATTTCAGGCAACTCGTAGATTTTTGGAAGCTTGGCAATTCTTTTTTATCAATGTGATTTTCGCAAGTCTCTGCTTAGGGCTACATCAACAGCAAACAAACCATAGAATTAGAACTTGAAACTGCTTTATTGTGTCAAGTTTCAAAGAGCTAGCACAAACCCTGTTTGATTTAGAGTTCCAAATACATGTATCCCTATAGGAGAAAACAGAGTGAAACCTAAAAATGAAAACGGTTACTGCAAACGAACGGTTTAACCTAGAAGAACGAAATTTGGTGAGCCAAGTGGTTTTGGTGTACTGATAATTACCTGAAAGAATCATCAAGATTGGGTGAAAAAATGTTTGCTGAGATTTCAGGCAACTCGTAGTTTTTTTGGACGCTTGGCAACCCCTTTCCATCAAAGTGATTTTCGCCAGTCTCTGCTTCGGGCTACATCAACAGCAAACAAACCATAGAGATAGAACTTGAAAGTGCTTTATTGTGTCAAGTTTCAAAGAGTTACCACAAACCGTGTTCGATTTAGAGTTCCAAATACATGTAACCCTATAGGAGAAAACAGAGTGAAACCTAAAAATGAAAACGGTTACTGCAAACGAACGGTTTAACCTAGAAGAACGAAATTTGGTGAGCCAAGTGGTTTTGGTGTTCTGATCATTACCTGAAAGAATCATTAAGATTGGTGAAAAAATGTTTCCTGAGATTTCAGGCAACTCGTAGTTTTGTTGGAAGCTTGGCAACCCCTTTCCATTTAAGTGATTTTCGCCAGTTTCTGCTTAGGGCTACATCAACAGCAAACAAACCATAGAGATAGAACTTGAAACTGCTTTATTGTGTCAAGTTTCAAAGAGCTAGCACAAAGAGTGTTTGATTTGGAATACCAAATACATTTATCCCTATAGGAGAAAACAGAGTGAAACCTAAAAATATAAACGGTTACTGCAAATGAACGGTTTAACCTAGAAGAACGAAATTTGGTGAGCCAAGTGGTTTTGGAGTACTGATCATTACCTGAAAGAATCATCAGGATTGGGTGAAAAAATGTTTTCTGAGATTTCAGGCAAATCGTAGTTTTTTGGAAGCTTGGCAACCCGTTTCCAACCAAGTGATTTTCGCCAGTCTCTGCTTAGGGCTACATCAACAGCAAACAAACCATAGAGAGAGAACTTGAAACTGCTTTAATGTGTCAGGTTTCAAAGAGCTAGCACAAACCGTGTTTGATTTAGAGTTCCAAATACATGTATCGCTATAGGAGAAAACAGAGTGAAACCTAAAAATGAAAACGGTTACTTCAAACGAACGGTTTACCTAGAAGAACGAAATTTGGTGAGCCAAGTGGTTTTGGTGTACTGATCATTACCTGAAAGAATCATCAAGATTGGGTGAAAAAATGTTTGCTGAGATTTCAGGCAACTCGTAGTTTCTTGGAAGCTTGGAAACCCCTTTCCATCAAAGTGATTTTCGCCAGTCTCTGCTTAGGGCTACATAAACAGCAAACACACCATAGAGATAGAAATTGAAACTACTTTATTGTGTCAAGTTTCACAGAGCTAGCACAAACCGTGTTTGATTTAGAGTTCTAAAAACATGGATCCTTATAGGAGAAAACCTAAAAATGAAAACGGTTACTGCAAACAAACGGTTTAACCTAGAAGAACGAGATTTGGTGAGCCAAGTGCTTTTGGTGTATGGATCATTACCTGAAAGAATCATCAAGTTTTGGTGAAAAAATGTTTGCTGTGATTTCAGCCAACACGTAGTTTTTGAAAGCTTGGCAACCCTTTTCCATCAAAGTGATTTTCCCCAGTCTCTGCTTAGGGCTACATCAACAGCAAACAAACCATAAAGATAGAAGTTGAAACTGGTTTATTGTGTCAAGTTTCAAAGAGGTAGCACAAACCGTGTTTGATTTAGAGTTCCAAATACATGTATCCCTATAGGAGAAAACAGAGTGAAACCTAAAAATGAAAACGGTTACTGCAAACGAAAGGTTTAACCTAGAAGAACGAAATTTGGTGAGCCATGTGGTTTTGGTGTACTGATCATTACCTGAAAGAATCATCAAGATTGGGTGAAAAAATGTTTGCTGACATTTCAGGCAACTCGTAGTTTTTTGGAAGCTTGGCAACCCCTTTCAATCAAAGTGATTTTCGTCAGTCTCTGCTTAGGGTTACATCAACAGCAAACAAACCATAGAGATAGAACTTGAACTGCTTTATTGTGTCAAGTTTCAAGAGCTAGCACAAACCGTGTTTGATTTGGAGTACCAAATACATGTATCCCTATAGGAGAAAACAGAGTGAAACCTAAAAATGAAAATGATTACTGCAAACGAACGGTTTAACTTAGAAGAACGAAATTGGGTGAGCGAAGAGGTTTTGGTGTACTGATCATTACCTGAAAGAATCATCAAGATTGGGTGAAAAAATGTTTGCTGAGATTTCAGGCAACTCGTAGTTTTTTGGAAGCTTGGCAACCTCTTTCCATCAAAGTGATTTTCGCCAGTATCTGCTTAGGGCTACATCAACAGCAAACAAACCATAGAGATAGAACTTGAAACTGCTTTATTGTGTCAAGTTCCAAAGAGCTAGAACAAACAGTGTTTGATTTCGAGTTCCAAATACATGTATCTTTATAGGAGAAAACAGAGTGAAACCTAAAAATGAAAACGGTTACTGCAAATGAATGGTTTAACATAGAAAAATAAAATTTGGTAAGCAAAGTGGTTTTGGTGTACTGATCATTACCTGAAAGAATCATCAAGATTGGGTGAAAAAATGTTTGCTGAGATTTCAGGCAACTCGTAGTTTTTTGGAAGCTTGGCAACCCCTTTCCATCAAAGTTATTTTCGCAAGTCTCTGCTTAGGGCTACATCAGCAGCAAACAAACCATAGAGATAGAAAGTGAAACTGCTTTATTGTGTCAAGTTTCAAAGAGCTAGCACAAACCGTGTTTGATTTAGAGTTCCAAATACATGTATCCCTATAGGAGGAAACAGAGTGAAACCTAAAAATGAAAAAGGTTAATGCAAACGAACGGTTTAATCTAGAAGAACGAAATTTGGTGAGCCAAGTGGTTTGGGTGTACTGATCATTACCTGAAAGAATTATCACGATTGGTTGAAAACATATTTGCTCAGATTTCAGGCACCTCGTAGTTTTTGGAAGCTTGGCAAATCCTTTCCATCTAGTGATTTTCGCCAGGATCTGCTTAGGGCTACATCAACAGCAAACAAACCATAGAGATATAACTTGAAACTTCTTAATTGTGTCAAGTTTCAAAGAGCTAGCACAAACCGTGTTTGATTTAGAGTTCCAAAAACATGGATCCTTATAGGAGAAAACCTAAAAATGAAAACGGTTACTGCAAACAAACGGTTTAACCTAGAAGAACGAAATTTGGTGAACCAAGTGCTTTTGGTGTACTGATCATTACCTGAAAAAATCATAAAGATTTGGTGAAAAAATGTTTGCTGAGATTTCAGCCAACACGTAGTTTTTGAAAGCTTGGCAAACCCTTTACATCAAAGTGATTTTCGCCAGTCTCTGCTTAGGGCTACATCAACAGCAAACAAACCATAAAGATAGAACTTGAAACTGCATTATTGTGTCAAGTTTCAAAGAGATAGTACACACCGTGTTTGATTTAGAGTTCCAAATACATATATCCCTATAGGAGAAAACAGAGTGAAACCTAAAAATGAAAACGGTTACTGCAAACGAACGGTTTAACCTAGAAGAACGAAATTTGGTGAGCCAAGTGGTTTTGGTGTACTGATCATTACCTGAAAGAATCATCAAGATTGGGTGAAAAAATGTTTGCTGAGATTTCAGAAAACTCATAGTTTTTTGGAAGCTTGGCAACCCCTTTCAATCAAAGTGATGTTCGTCAATCTCTGCTTAGGGCAACATCAACAGCAAACAAACCATAGAGATAGAACTTGAACTGCTTTATTGTGTCAAGATTCAAAGACCTAGCACAAACCGTGTTTGATTTGGAGTACCAAATACATGTAACCCTATAGGAGAAAACAGAGTGAAACCTAAAAATGAAAATGGTTACTGCAAACGAACGGTTTAACCTAGAAGAACATAATTTGGTGAGCGAAGAGGTTTTGGTGTACTGATAATTACATGAAAGAATCATCAAGATTGGGTGAAAAAATGTTTGCTGAGATTTCAGGCAACTCGTAGTTTTTTGGAAGATTGGCAACCTCTTTTCATCAAAGTGATTTTCGCCAGTCTCTGCTTAGGGCTACATCAACAGCAAACAAACCATAGAGATAGAACTTGAAACTGCTTTACTATGTCAAGTTCCAAAGAGCTAGCACAAACAGTGTTTGATTTAGAGTTCCAAATACATGTATCTCTATAGGAGAAAACAGAGTGAAACCTAAAAATGAAAACGGTTACTGCAAATGAATGGTTTAACCTAGAAAAATGAAATCTGGTTAGCCAAGTGGTTTTGGTGTACTCATTATTACCTGAAAGAATCATCAAGATTGGGTGAAAAAATGTTTGCTGAGATTTCCAGCAACTCGTAGTTTTTTGGAAGCTTGGCAACCCCTTTCCATCAAAGTTATTTTCGCAAGTGTCTGCTTAGGGCTACATCAGCAGCAAACAAACCATAGAGATAGAAAGTGAAACTGCTTTATTGTGTCAAGTTTCAAAGAGCTAGCACAAACCGTGTTTGATTTAGAGTTCCAATACATGTATCCCTATAGGAGGAAACAGAGTGAAACCTAAATATGAAAACGGTTACTGCAAACGAACGGTTTAACCTAGAAGAACGAAATTTGGTGAGCCAAGTAGTTTTCGTGTACTGATCATTACCTGAAAGAATCATCAAGATTGGGTGAAAAAATGTTTGCTGAGATTTCAGGCAACTCGTATTTTTTGGAAGCTTGGCAACCCCTTTCCATGAAAGTGATTTTCGCCAGTCTCTGCTTAGGTCTACATCAACAGTAAACAAACCATAGAGATAGAACTTGAAACTGCTTTACTATGTCAAGTTTCAAAGAGCTAGCACAAACAGTGTTTGATTTAGAGTTCCAAATACATGTATCTCTATAGGAGAAAACAGAGTGAAACCTAAAAATGAAAACGGTTACTGCAAATGAATGGTTTAACCTAGAAAAATGAAATCTGGTTAGCCAAGTGGTTTTGGTGTACTCATTATTACCTGAAAGAATCATCAAGATTGGGTGAAAAAATGTTTGCTGAGATTTCCAGCAACTCGTAGTTTTTTGGAAGCTTGGCAACCCCTTTCCATCAAAGTTATTTTCGCAAGTGTCTGCTTAGGGCTACATCAGCAGCAAACAAACCATAGAGATAGAAAGTGAAACTGCTTTATTGTGTCAAGTTTCAAAGAGCTAGCACAAACCGTGTTTGATTTAGAGTTCCAATACATGTATCCCTATAGGAGGAAACAGAGTGAAACCTAAATATGAAAACGGTTACTGCAAACGAACGGTTTAACCTAGAAGAACGAAATTTGGTGAGCCAAGTGGTTTTGGAGTACTGATCGTTACCTGAAAGAATCATCAAGATTGGGTGAAAAAATGTTTGCTGAGGTTACAGGCAACTTGTAGTTTTTTGGAAGTTTGGCAACCCCTTTCCATGAAAGTGCTTTTCGCAAGTCTCTGCTTAGGGCTACATCAACAGCAAACAAACCATAGAGATAGAACTTGAAAGTGCTTTATTGTGTCAAGTTTCAAAGAGCTAGCACAAACCGTGTTTGATTTAGAGTTCAAAATACATGTATCCCTATAGGAGAAAACAGAGTGAAACCTAAAAATGAAAATGGTTACTGCAAACGAACGGTTTAACCTAGAAGAACGAAATTTGGTGAGCCAAGTGGATTTGGTGTACTGATCGTTACCTGAAAGAATCATCACTTTTGGGTGGAGAAATGTTTGCTTAGATTTCAGGACACTCGTAGTTTTTTGGAAGCTTGTCAACCCCTTTCCATGAAAGTGATTTTCGCCAGTCTCTGCTTAGGGCTACATCAACAGCAAACAAACCATAGAGATAGAACTTGAAACTGCTTTCTTGTGGCAAGTTTCAAAGAGCTAGCACAAACCGTGTTTGATTTAGAGTTCCAAATACATGTATCCCTATAGGAGAAAACTGAGTGAAACCTAAAAATGAAAACGGTTACTGCAAACGAACGGTTTAACCTAGAAGAACGAAATTTGGTGAGCCAAGTAGTTTTCGTGTACTGATCATTACCTGAAAGAATCATCAAGATTGGGTGAAAAAATGTTTGCTGAGATTTCAGGCAACTCGTATTTTTTGGAAGCTTGGCAACCCCTTTCCATGAAAGTGATTTTCGCCAGTCTCTGCTTAGGTCTACATCAACAGTAAACAAACCATAGAGATAGAACTTGAAACTGCTTTATTGTGGCAAGTTTCAAAGAGCTAGCACAAACCGTGTTTGATTTAGAGTTCCAAATAACTGTATCCCTATAGGAGAAAACAGAGTGAAACCTAAAAATGAAAATGGTTACTGCAAACGAATGGTTTAACCTAGAAGAACGAAATTTGGTGAGCCAAGTGGTTTTGGTGTACTGATCATTACCTGAAAGAATCATCAAGATTGGGTGAAAAAATGTTTGCTGAGATTTCAGGAAACTCGTAGTTTTTTGGAAGCTTGGCAACCCCTTTCCATGAAAGTGATTTTCGCCAGTCTCTGCTTAGGGCTACATCAACAGAAAACAAACCATAGAGATAGAACTAGAAACTGCTTTCTTGTGTCAAGTTTCAAAGGTCTAGCACAAAGAGTGTTTGATTTAGAGTTCCAAATACATGTATCCCTATAGGAGAAAACAGAGTGAAACCTAAAAATGAAAACGGTTACTGCAAACGAATGGTTTTACCTAGAAGAACGAAATTTGGTGAGCCAAGTGGTTTTGGTGTATTGATCATTACCTGAAAGAATCATCAATTTTGGGTGCAAAAATGTTTGCTGAGATTACAGGCAACTCGTAGTTTTTTGGAAGCTTGGCAACCCTTTTCCATTATAGTGATTTTCGCCAGTCTCTGCTTAGGGCTACATCAACAGCAAACAAACCATAGAGATAGAACTTGAAACTACTTTCTTGTGGCAAGTTTGAAAGAGCTAGCACAAACCGTGTTTGATTTAGAGTTTCAAATACATGTATCCTTATAGGAGAATACAGAGTGAAACCTAAAAATGAAAACGCTTACTGCAAACGAACGGTTTAACCTAGAAGAACGAAATTTGGTGAGCCAAGTGGTTTTGGAGTACTGATCATTTCCTGAAAGAATCATCAAGATTGGGTGAAAAAATGTTTGCTGAGGTTACAGGCAACTCGTAGTTTTTTGAAAGTTTGGCAACCCCTTTCCATGAAAGTGCTTTTCGCGAGTCTCTGCTTAGGGCTACATCAACAGCAAACAAACCATAGAGATAGAACTTGAAAGTGCTTTATTGTGTCAAGTTTCAAAGAGCTAGCACAAACCGTGTTTGATTTAGAGTTCAAAATACATGTATCCCTATAGTAGAAAACAGAGTGAAACCTAAAAATGAAAACGGTTACTGCAAACGAACGGTTTAACCTAGAAGAACGAAATTTCGTGAGCCAAGTGGATTTGGTGTACTGATCATTACCTGAAAGAATCATCACTTTTGGGTGGAAAAATGTTTGCTTAGATTTCAGGCAACTCGTAGTTTTTTGGAAGCTTGTCAAACCCTTTCCATGAAAGTGATTTTCTCCAGTCTCTGCTTAGGGCTACATCAACAGCAAACAAACCATAGAGATAGAACTTGAAACTGCTTTCTTGTGGCAAGTTTCAAAGAGCTAGCACAAACCGTGTTTGATTTAGAGTTCCAAAGACATGTATCCCTATAGGAGAAAACAGAGTGAAACCTAAAAATGAAAACGGTTACTGCAAACGAACGGTTTAACCTAGAAGAACGAAATTTGGTGAGCCAAGTAGTTTTGGTGTACTGATCATTACCTGAAAGAATCATCAAGATTGGGTGAAAAAATGTTTGCTGAGATTTCAGGCAACTCGTAGTTTTTTGGAAGCTTGGCAACCCCTTTCCATGAAAGTGATTGTCGCCAGTATCTGCTGAGGGCTACATCAACAGCTAACAAACCATAGAGATAGAACTGGAAACTGCTTTATTGTGTCAAGTTTCAAAGAGCTAGCACAAACCGTGTTTGATTTAGAGATCCAAATACATGTATCCCTATAATAGAAAACAGAGTGAAACCTAAAAATGAAAACGGTTACTGCAAACGAACGGTTTAACCTAGAGGAACAAAATTTGGTGAGCCAAGTGGTTTTGGTGTACTGATCATTACCTGAAAGAATCATCAAGATTGGGTGAAAAAATGTTTGCTGAGATTTCAGGCAACTCGTAGTTTTTTGGAAGCTTGGCAACCCCTTTCCATGAAAGTGATTTTCGCCAGTCTCTGCTTAGGGCTACATCAACAGAAAACAAACCATAGAGATAGAAACTAGAAACTGCTTTCTTGTGTCAAGTTTCAAAGGGCTAGCACAAAGAGTGTTTGATTTAGAGTTCCAAATATATGTATCCCTATAGGAGAAAACAGAGTGAAACCTAAAAATGAAAACGGTTACTACAAACGAATGGTTTTACCTAGAAGAACGAAATTTGGTGAGCCAAGTGGTTTTGGTGTATTGATCATTACCTGAAAGAATCATCAATTTTTGGGTGAAAAAGTGTTTGCTGAGATTACAGGCAACTCGTAGTTTTTTGGAAGCTTGGTAACCCTTTTCCATTAAAGTGATTTTCGCCAGTCTCTGCTTAGGGCTACATCAACAGAAAACAAACCATAGAGATAGAACTTGAAACTACTTTCTTGTGGCAAGTTTCAAAGAGCTAGCACAAACCGTGTTTGATTTAGAGTTTCAAATACATGTATCCTTATAGGAGAATACAGAGTGAAACCTAAAAATGAAAACGCTTACTGCAAACGAACGGTTTAACCTAGAAGAACGAAATTTGGTGAGCCAAGTGGTTTTGGAGTACTGATCATTTCCTGAAAGAATCATCAAAATTGGGTGAAAAAATGTTTGCTGAGGTTACAGGCAACTCGTAGTTTTTTGAAAGTTTGGCAACCCCTTTCCATGAAAGTGCTTTTCGCGAGTCTCTGCTTAGGGCTACATCAACAGCAAACAAACCATAGACATAGAACTTGAAAGTGCTTTATTGTGTCAAGTTTCAAAGAGCTAGCACAAACCGTGTTTGATTTAGAGTTCAAAATACATGTATCCCTATAGGAGAAAACAGAGTGAAACCTAAAAATGAAAACGGTTACTGCAAACGAACGGTTTAACCTAGAAGAACGAAATTTGGTGAGTCAAGTGGATTTGGTGTACTGATCATTACCTGAAAGAATCATCACTTTTGGGTGGAAAAATGTTTGCTGAGATTTCAGGCAACTCGTAGTTTTTTGGAAGCTTGTCAAACCCTTTCCATGAAAGTGATTTTCGCCAGTCTCTGCTTTGGGCTACATCAACAGCAAACAAACCATAGAGATAGAACTTGAAACTGCTTTCTTGTGGCAAGTTTCAAAGAGCTAGCACAAACCGTGTTTGATTTAGAGTTCCAAATACATGTATCCCTATAGGAGAAAACAGAGTGAAACCTAAAAATGAAAACGGTTACTGCAAACGAACGGTTTTAACCTAGAAGAACGAAATTTGGTGAGCCAAGTAGTTTTGGTGTACTGATCATTACCTGAAAGAATCATCAAGATTGGGTGAAAAAATGTTTGCTGAGATTTCAGGCAACTCGTAGTTTTTTGGAAGCTTGGCAACCCCTTTGCATGAAAGTGATTGTCGCCAGTATCTGCTGAGGGCTACATCAACAGCTAACAAACCATAGAGATAGAACTGGAAACTGCTTTATTGTGTCAAGTTTCAAAGAGCTAGCACAAACCGTGTTTGATTTAGAGATCCAAATACATGTATCCCTATAAGAGAAAACAGAGTGAAACCTAAAAATGAAAACCGTTACTGCAAACGAATGGTTTTACCTAGAAGAACGAAATTTGGTGAGCCAAGTGGTTTTGGTGTACTGATCATTACCTGAAAGAATCATCAAGATTGGGTGAAAAAATGTTTGCTGAGATTTCAGGCAACTCTTAGTTTTTTGGAAGCTTGGCAACCCCTTTCCATGAAAATGATTTTCGCCAGTCTCTGCTTAGGGCTACATCAACAGTAAACAAACCATAGAGATAGAACTTGAAACTGCTTTATTGTGGCAAGTTTCAAAGAGCTAGCACAAACCGTGTTTGATTTAGAGTTCCAAATAACTGTATCCATATAGGAGAAAACAGAGTGAAACCTAAAAATGAAAACGGTTACTGCAAACGAACGGTTTAACCTAGAAGAACGAAATTTGGTGAGCCAAGTGGTTTTGGTGTACTGATCATTACCTGAAAGAATCATCAAGATTGGGTGAAAAAATGTTTGCTGAGATTTCAGGCAACTCGTAGTTTTTTGGAAGCTTGGCAATCCCTTTCCATGAAAGGGAATTTCGCCAGTCTCTGCTTAGGGCTACAACAACAGCAAGCAAACCCTAGACATAGAACTTGAAACTACTTTCTTGTGTCAAATTTTAAAGAGCTGGCACAAACCCTGTTTCATTTAGAGTTCCAAATACATGTATTTATATAGGAGAAAACAGAGAGAAACCTAAAAATTAAAATGGTTACTACAAACGAACGGTTAAACCTAGAAAAACGAAAATTGGTGAGCCAAGTGGTTTTGGTGTACTGATCATTACCTGAAAGAATCATCAAGATTGGGTGAAAAAATGTTTGCTGAGATTTCAGGCAATTCGTATTTGTTTGGAATTTGACAATCCCTTTCCATGAAAGTGATTTTCGCCAGTCTCTGCTTAGGGCTACATCAACAGAAAACAAACCATAGAGTTAGAACTTGAATCTGCTTTTTGTGTCAAGTATCAAAGAGCTAGCACAAACCGTGTTTGATTTAGAGTTCCAAATAACTGTATCCCTATAGGAGAAAACAGAGTGAAACCTAAAAATGAAAACGGTTACTGCAAACGAACGGTTTAACCTAGAAGAACGAAATTTGGTGAGCCAAGTGGTTTTTGTGTACTGATCATTACCTGAAAGAATCATCAATTTTGGGTGAAAAAATGTTTGCTGAGATTACTGGCAACTCGTAGTTTTTTGGAAGCTTGGCAACCCTTTTCCATTAAAGTGATTTTCGCCAGTCTCTGCTTAGGGCTACATCAACAGCAAACAAACCATAGAGATAGAACTTGAAACTACTTTCTTGTGGCAAGTTTCAAAGAGCTAGCACAAACCGTGTTTGATTTAGAGTTTCAAATACATGTATCCTTATAGGAGAATACAGAGTGAAACCTAATAATGAAAACGGTTACTGCAAACGAACGGTTTAACCTAGAAGAACGAAATTTGGTGAGCCAAGTGGTTTTGGAGTACTGATCTTTTCCTGAAAGAATCATCAAGATTGGGTGAAAAAATGTTTGCTGAGGTTACAGGCAACTCGTAGTTTTTTGAAAGTTTGGCAACCCCTTTCCATGAAAGTGCTTTTTGCGAGTCTCTGCTTAGGGCTACATCAACAGCAAACAAACCATAGACATAGAACTTGAAAGTGCTTTATTGTGTCAAGTTTCAAAGAGCTAGCACAAACCGTGTTTGATTTAGAGTTCAAAATACATGTATCCCTATAGGAGAAAACAGAGTGAAACCTAAAAATGAAAACGGTTACTGCAAACGAACGGTTTAACCTAGAAGAACGAAATTTGGTGAGCCAAGTGGATTTGGTGTACTGATCATTACCTGAAAGAATCATCACTTTTGGGTGGAAAAATGTTTGCTGAGATTTCAGGCAACTCGTAGTTTTTTGGAAGCTTGTCAAACCCTTTCCATGAAAGTGATTTTCGCCAGTCTCTGCTTTAGGCTACATCAACAGCAAACAAACCATAGAGATAGAACTTGAAACTGCTTTCTTGTGGCAAGTTTCAAAGAGCTAGCACAAACCGTGTTTGATTTAGAGTTCCAAATACATGTATCCCTATAGGAGAAAACAGAGTGAAACCTAAAAATGAAAACGGTTACTGCAAACGAACGGTTTAACCTAGAAGAACGAAATTTGGTGAGCCAAGTAGTTTTGGTGTACTGATCATTACCTGAAAGAATCATCAAGATTGGGTGAAAAAATGTTTGCTGAGATTTCAGGCAACTCGTAGTTTTTTGGAAGCTTGGCAACCCCTTTGCATGAAAGTGATTGTCGCCAGTATCTGCTGAGGGCTACATCAACAGCTAACAAACCATAGAGATAGAACTGGAAACTGCTTTATTGTGTCAAGTTTCAAAGAGCTAGCACAAACCGTGTTTGATTTAGAGATCCAAATACATGTATCCCTATAAGAGAAAACAGAGTGAAACCTAAAAATGAAAACCGTTACTGCAAACGAATGGATTTACCTAGAAGAACGAAATTTGGTGAGCCAAGTGGTTTTGGTGTACTGATCATTACCTGAAAGAATCATCAAGATTGGGTGAAAAAATGTTTGCTGAGATTTCAGGCAACTCTTAGTTTTTTGGAAGCTTGGCAACCCCTTTCCATGAAAATGATTTTCGCCAGTCTCTGCTTAGGGCAACATCAACAGTAAACAAACCATAGAGATAGAACTTGAAACTGCTTTATTGTGGCAAGTTTCAAAGAGCTAGCACAAACCGTGTTTGATTTAGAGTTCCAAATAACTGTATCCCTATAGGAGAAAACAGAGTGAAACCTAAAAATGAAAACGGTTACTGCAAACGAACGGTTTAACCTAGAAGAACGAAATTTGGTGAGCCAAGTGGTTTTGGTGTACTGATCATTACCTGAAAGAATCATCAAGATTGGGTGAAAAAATGTTTGCTGAGATTTCAGGCAACTCGTAGTTTTTTGGAAGCTTGGCAATCCCTTTCCATGAAAGGGAATTTCGCCAGTCTCTGCTTAGGGCTACAACAACAGCAAGCAAACCCTAGACATAGAACTTGAAACTACTTTCTTGTGTCAAATTTTAAAGAGCTGGCACAAACCCTGTTTCATTTAGAGTTCCAAATACATGTATTTATATAGGAGAAAACAGAGTGAAACCTAAAAATTAAAATGGTTACTACAAACGAACGGTTAAACCTAGAAAAACGAAAATTGGTGAGCCAAGTGGTTTTGGTGTACTGATCATTACCTGAAAGAATCATCAAGATTGGGTGAAAAAATGTTTGCTGAGATTTCAGGCAATTCGTATTTGTTTGGAATTTGACAATCCCTTTCCATGAAAGTGATTTTCGCCAGTCTCTGCTTAGGGCTACATCAACAGCAAACAAACCATAGAGATAGAACTTGAAACTGCTTTCTTGTGTCAAGTTTCAAAGAGCTAGCACAAACCGTGTTTGATTTAGAGTTCCAAATACATGTATCCCTATAGGAGAAAACAGAGTGAAACCTAAAAATGAAAACGGTTACTGCAAACGAACGGTTTAACCTAGAAGAACGAAATTTGGTGAGCCAAGTGGATTTGGTGTACTGATCATTACCTGAAAGAATCATCACTTTTGGGTGGAAAAATGTTTGCTTAGATTTCAGGCAATCTCGTAGTTTTTTGGAAGCTTGTCAACCCCTTTCCATGAAAGTGATTTTCGCCAGTATCTGCTTAGGGCTACATCAACAGCAAAACAAACCATAGAGAGAGAACTTGAAACTGCTTTCTTGTGGCAAGTTTCAAAGAGCTAGCAAAAACCGTGTTTGATATAGAGTTCCAAATACATGTATCCCTATAGGAGAAAACAGAGTGAAACCTAAAAATGAAAACGGTTACTGCAAACGAACGGTTTAACCTAGAAGAACGAAATTTGGTGAGCCATGTAGATTTGGTGTACTGGTCATTACCTAAAAGAATCATCAAGATTGGGTGAAAAAATGTTTGCTGAGATTTCACGCAACTCGTAGTTTTTTGGAAGCTTGGCAACCCCTTTCCATGAAAGTGATTGTCGCCAGTATCTGCTGAGGGCTACATCAACAGCAAACATACCATAGAGATAGAACTGGAAACTACTTTATTGTGTCAAGTTTCAAAGAGCTAGCACAAACCGTGTTTGATTTAGAGTTCCAAATACATGTATCCCTATAAGAGAAAACAGAGTGAAACCTAAAAATGAAAACAGTTACTGCAAACGAACGGTTTAACCTAGAAGAACAAGATTTGGTGAGCCAAGTGGTTTTGGTGTACTGATCATTACCTGAAAGAAGCATCAAGATTGGGTGAAAAAATGTTTGCTGAGATTTCAGGCAACTCGTAGTTTTTTGGAAGCTTGGCAACCCCTTTCCATGAAAATGATTTTCGCCAGTCTCTGCTTAGGGCTACATCACCAGTAAACAAACCATGGTGATAGAACTTGAAACTGCTTTATTGTGGCAAGTTTCAAAGAGCTAGCACAAACCGTGTTTGATTTAGAGTTCCAAATACATGTATCCCTATAGGAGAATACAGAGTGAAACCTAAAAATAAAAACGCTTACTGCAAACGAGCGGTTTAACCTAGAAGAACGAAATTTGGTGAGCCAAGAGGTTTTGGTGTACTGATCATTACCTGAAAGAATCATCAAGATTGGGTGAAAAAATGTTTGCTGAGATTTCAGGCAACTCGTAGTTTTTTGGAAGCTTGGCAACCCCTTTCAATGAAAGTGATTTTAGGCAGTCTCTGCTTAGGGCTACATCAACAGAAAACAAACCATAGAGATAGAACTTGAAACTGCTTTCTTGTGTCAAGTTTCAAAGGGCTAGCACAAAGAGTGTTTGATTTAGAGTTCCAAATGCATGTATCCCTATAGGAGAAAACAGAGTGAAACCTAAAAATGAAAACGGTTACTGCAAACGAATGGTTTTACCTAGAAGAACGAAATTTGGTGAGCCAAGTGGTTTTGGTGTATTGATCATTACCTGAAAGAATCATCAATTTTGGTGCAAAAATGTTTGCTGAGATTACAGGCAACTCGTAATTTTTTGGAAGCTTGGCAACCCTTTTCCATAAAAGTGATTTTCGCCAGTCTCTGCTTAGGGCTACATCAACAGCAAACAAACCATAGAGATAGAACTTGAAACTGCTTTCTTGTGGCAAGTTTCAAAGAGCTAGCACAAACCGTGTTTGATTTAGAGTTTCAAATACATGTATCCCTATAGGAGAATACAGAGTGAAACCTAAAAATGAAAACGCTTACTGCAAACGAACGGTTTAACCTAGAAGAACGAAATTTGGTGAGCCAAGTGGTTTTGGAGTACTGATCATTACCTGAAAGAATCATCAAGATTGGGTGAAAAAATGTTTGCTGAGGTTACAGGCAACTTGTAGTTTTTTCGAAGTTTGGCAACCCCTTTCCATGAAAGTGCTTTTCGCAAGTCTCTGCTTAGGGCTACATCAACAGCAAACAAACCATAGAGATAGAACTTGAAAGTGCTTTATTGTGTCAAGTTTCAAAGAGCTAGCACAACCGTGTTTGATTTAGAGTTCAAAATACATGTATCCCTATAGGAGAAAACAGAGTGAAACCTAAAAATGAAAACGGTTACTGCAAACGAACGGTTTAACCTAGAAGAACGAAATTTGGTGAGCCAAGTGGATTTGGTGTACTGATCGTTACCTGAAAGAATCATCACTTTTGGGTGGAGAAATGTTTGCTTAGATTTCAGGACACTCGTAGTTTTTTGGAAGCTTGTCAACCCCTTTCCATGAAAGTGATTTTCGCCAGTCTCTGCTTAGGGCTACATCAACAGCAAACAAACCATAGAGATAGAACTTGAAACTGCTTTCTTGTGGCAAGTTTCAAAGAGCTAGCACAAACCGTGTTTGATTTAGAGTTCCAAATACATGTATCCCTATAGGAGAAAACAGAGTGAAACCTAAAAATGAAAACGGTTACTGCAAACGAACGGTTTAACCTAGAAGAACGAAATTTGGTGAGCCAAGTGATTTTGGTGTACTGATCATTACCTGAAAGAATCATCAAGATTGGGTGAAAAAATGTTTGCTGAGATTTCAGGCAACTCGTAGTTTTTTTGGAAGCTTGGCAAACCCTTTCCATGTAAGTGATTTTCACCAGTCTCTACTTAGGGCTACATCAACAGCAAACAAACCATAGAGATAGAACTTGAAACTGGTTTATTGTGTCAAGTTTCAAAGAGCTAGCACAAACCGTGTATGATTTAGAGTTCCAAATACATGTATCCCTATAGGAGAAAACAGAGTGAAACCTAAAGATGAAAACGGTTACTGCAAACGAAGGTTTAACCTAGAAGACCGAAATTTGGTGAGCCAAGTGGTTTTGGTGTACTGATCATTACCTGAAGAATCATCAAGTTTTGGTGAAAAAATGTTTGCTGAGATTTCAGGAAACTCGCAGTTTTTTGGAAGCTTGGCAACCCATGAAAGTGATTTTTGCCAGTCTCTGCTTAGGGCTACATCAACAGGAAACAAACCATAGAGAGAGAACTTGAAACTCTTTCTTGTGTCAAGTTTCAAAGAGCTAGCACAAACCGTGTTTGATTTAGAGTTCCAAATACTTGTATCCCTATAGGAGAAAACAGAGTGAAACCTAAAAATGAAAACGGTTTCTGCAAACGAACGGTTTAACCTAGAAGAACGAAATTTGGTGAGCCACTTGGTTTTGGTGTACTGATCATTACCTGAAAGAATCATCAAGATTGGGTGAAAAATGTTTGCTGAGATTTCAGGCAACTCGTAGTTTTTTGGAAGCTTGGCAATCCCTTTCCATGAAAGGGAATTTCGCCAGTCTCTGCTTAGGGGCTACAACAACAGCAAGCAAACCATAGAGATAGAACTTGAAACTGCTTTCTTGTGTCAACTTTCAAAGAGCTAGCACAAACCGAGTTTGATTTAGAGTTCCAAATATATGTATACCTATAGGAGAAAACAGAGTGAAACCTAAAAATGAAAACAGTTACTGCAAATGAACGGTATAACCTAGAAGAACTAAATTTGGTGAGCAACGTGGTTTTGGTGTACTGATCATTACCTGAAAGAATCATCAATATTGGGTGAAAAAATGTTTGCTGAGATTTCAGGCAACTCGTAGTTTTTTGGAAGCTTGGCAACCCCTTTCCATGAAAGTGATTTTCGCCAGTCTCTGCTTAGGGCTACATCAACAGCAAACAAACCATAGAGATAGAACTTGAAACTGCTTTCTTGTGTCAAGTTTCAAAGAGCTAGCACAAACCGTGTTTGATTTAGAGTTCCAAATACATGTATCCCTATAGGAGAAAACAGAGTGAAACCTAAAAATGAAAACGGTTACTGCAAACGAACGGTTTAACCTAGAAGAACGAAATTTGGTGAGCCAAGTGGATTTGGTGTACTGATCATTACCTGAAAGAATCATCACTTTTGGGTGGAAAAATGTTTGCTTAGATTTCAGGCAACTCGTAGTTTTTTGGAAGCTTGTCAACCCCTTTCCATGAAAGTGATTTTCGCCAGTCTCTGCTTAGGGCTACATCAACAGCAAACAAACCATAGAGATAGAACTTGAAACTGCTTTCTTGTGGCAAGTTTCAAAGAGCTAGCACAAACCGTGTTTGATTTAGAGTTCCAAATACATGTATCCCTATAGGAGAAAACAGAGTGAAACCTAAAAATGAAAACGGTTACTGCAAACGAACGGTTTAACCTAGAAGAACGAAATTTGGTGAGCCAAGTAGATTTGGTGTACTGGTCATTACCTGAAAGAATCATCAAGATTGGGTGAAAAAATGTTTGCTGAGATTTCAGGCAACTCTTAGTTTTTTGGAAGCTTGGCAACCCCTTTCCATGAAAGTGATTGTCGCCAGTATCTGCTGAGGGCTACATCAACAGCAAACAAACCATAAAGATAGAACTGGAAACTACTTTATTGTGTCAAGTTTCAAAGAGCTAGCACAAACCGTGTTTGATTTAGAGTTCCAAATACATGTATCCCTATAAGAGAAAACAGAGTGAAACCTAAAAATGAAAACAGTTACTGCAAACGAACGGTTTAACCTAGAAGAACAAAATTTGGAGAGCCAAGTGGTTTTGGTGTACTGATCATTACCTGAAAGAATCATCAAGATTGGGTGAAAAAATGTTTGCTGAGATTTCAGGCAACTCGTAGTTTTTTGGAAGCTTGGCAACCCCTTTCCATGAAAATGATTTTCGCCAGTCTCGGCTTAGGGCTACATCACCAGTAAACAAACCATAGTGATAGAACTTGAAACTGCTTTATTGTGGCAAGTTTCAAAGAGCTAGCACAAACCGTGTTTGATTTAGAGTTCCAAATAACTGTATCCCTATAGGAGAAAACAGAGTGAAACCTAAAAATTAAAATGGTTACTGCAAACGAGCGGTTTAACCTAGAAGAACGAAATTTGGTGAGCCAAGTGGTTTTGGTGTACTGATCATTACCTGAAAGAATCATCAAGATTGGGTGAAAAAATGTTTGCTGAGATTTCAGGCAACTCGTAGTTTTTTGGAAGCTTGGCAACCCCTTTCCATGAAAGTGATTTTCGCCAGTCTCTGCTTAGGGCTACATCAACAGAAAACAAACCATAGAGATAGAACTTGAAACTGCTTTCTTGTGTCAAGTTTCAAAGGGCTAGCACAAAGAGTGTTTGATTTAGAGTTCCAAATACATGTATCCCTATAGGAGAAAACAGAGTGAAACCTAAAAATGAAAACGGTTACTGCAAACGAATGGTTTTACCTAGAAGAACGAAATTTGGTGAGCCAAGTGGTTTTGGTGTATTGATCATTACCTGAAAGAATCATCAATTTTGGGTGCAAAAATGTTTGCTGAGATTACAGGCAACTCGTAGTTTTTTGGAAGCTTGGCAACCCTTTTCCATAAAAGTGATTTTCGCCAGTCTCTGCTTAGGGCTACATCAACAGCAAACAAACCATAGAGAGAGAACTTGAAACTGCTTTCTTGTGGCAAGTTTCAAAGAGCTAGCACAAACCCTGTTTGATTTAGAGTTTCAAATACATGTATCCCTATAGGAGAATACAGAGTGAAACCTAAAAATGAAAACGCTTACTGCAAACGAACGGTTTAACCTAGAAGAACGAAATTTGGTGAGCCAAGTGGTTTTGGAGTACTGATCATTACCTGAAAGAATCATCAAGATTGGGTGAAAAAATGTTTGCTGAGGTTACAGGCAACTTGTAGTTTTTTGAAAGTTTGGCAACCCCTTTCCATGAAAGTGCTTTTCGCAAGTCTCTGCTTAGGGCTACATCAACAGCAAACAAACCATAGAGATAGAACTTGAAAGTGCTTTATTGTGTCAAGTTTCAAAGAGCTAGCACAAACCGTGTTTGATTTAGAGTTCAAAATACATGTATCCCTATAGGAGAAAACAGAGTGAAACCTAAAAATGAAAACGGTTACTGCAAACGAACGGTTTAACCTAGAAGAACGAAATTTGGTGAGCCAAGTGGATTTGGTGTACTGATCGTTACCTGAAAGAATCATCACTTTTGGGTGGAGAAATGTTTGCTTAGATTTCAGGACACTCGTAGTTTTTTGGAAGCTTGTCAACCCCTTTCCATGAAAGTGATTTTCGCCAGTCTCTGCTTAGGGCTACATCAACAGCAAACAAACCATAGAGATAGAACTTGAAACTGCTTTCTTGTGGCAAGTTTCAAAGAGCTAGCACAAACCGTGTTTGATTTAGAGTTCAAAATACATGTATCCCTATAGGAGAAAACAGAGTGAAACCTAAAAATGAAAACGGTTACTGCAAACGAATGGTTTAACCTAGAAGAACGAAATTTGGTGAGCCAAGTAGTTTTCGTGTACTGATCATTACCTGAAAGAATCATCAAGATTGGGTGAAAAAATGTTTGCTGAGATTTCAGGCAACTCGTAGTTTTTTGGAAGCTTGGCAACCCCTTTCCATGAAAGTGATTTTCGCCAGTCTCTGCTTAGGTCTACATCAACAGTAAACAAACCATAGAGATAGAACTTGAAACTGCTTTATTGTGGCAAGTTTCAAAGAGCTAGCACAAACCGTGTTTGATTTAGAGTTCCAAATAACTGTATCCCTATAGGAGAAAACAGAGTGAAACCTAAAAATGAAAATGGTTACTGCAAACGAATGGTTTAACCTAGAAGAACGAAATTTGGTGAGCCAAGTGGTTTTGGTGTACTGATCATTACCTGAAAGAATCATCAAGATTGGGTGAAAAAATGTTTGCTGAGATTTCAGGCAACTCGTAGTTTTTTGGAAGCTTGGCAACCCCTTTCCATGAAAGTGATTTTCGCCAGTCTCTGCTTAGGGCTACATCAACAGAAAACAAACCATAGAGATAGAACTAGAAACTGCTTTCTTGTGTCAAGTTTCAAAGGGCTAGCACAAAGAGTGTTTGATTTAGAGTTCCAAATACATGTATCCCTATAGGAGAAAACAGAGTGAAACCTAAAAATGAAAACGGTTACTGCAAACGAATGGTTTTACCTAGAAGAACGAAATTTGGTGAGCCAAGTGGTTTTGGTGTATTGATCATTACCTGAAAGAATCATCAATTTTGGGTGCAAAAATGTTTGCTGAGATTACAGGCAACTCGTAGTTTTTTGGAAGTTTGGCAACCCCTTTCCATGAAAGTGCTTTTCGCAAGTCTCTGCTTAGGGCTACATCAACAGCAAACAAACCATAGAGATAGAACTTGAAAGTGCTTTATTGTGTCAAGTTTCAAAGAGCTAGCACAAAGAGTGTTTGATTTAGAGTTCCAAATACATGTATCCCTATAAGAGAAAACAGAGTGAAACCTAAAAATGAAAACAGTTACTGCAAACGAACGGTTTAACCTAGAAGAACAAAATTTGGTGAGCCAAGTGGTTTTGGTGTACTGATCATTACCTGAAAGAATCATCAAGATTGGGTGAAAAAATGTTTGCTGAGATTTCAGGCAACTCGTAGTTTTTTGGAAGCTTGGCAACCCCTTTCCATGAAAATGATTTTCGCCAGTCTCGGCTTAGGGCTACATCACCAGTAAACAAACCATAGTGATAGAACTTGAAACTGCTTTATTGTGGCAAGTTTCAAAGAGCTAGCACAAACCGTGTTTGATTTAGAGTTCCAAATAACTGTATCCCTATAGGAGAAAACAGAGTGAAACCTAAAAATGAAAATGGTTACTGCAAACGAGCGGTTTAACCTAGAAGAACGAAATTTGGTGAGCCAAGTGGTTTTGGTGTACTGATCATTACCTGAAAGAATCATCAAGATTGGGTGAAAAAATGTTTGCTGAGATTTCAGGCAACTCGTAGTTTTTTGGAAGCTTGGCAACCCCTTTCCATGAAAGTGATTTTCGCCAGTCTCTGCTTAGGGCTACATCAACAGAAAACAAACCATAGAGATAGAACTTGAAACTGCTTTCTTGTGTCAAGTTTCAAAGGGCTAGCACAAAGAGTGTTTGATTTAGAGTTCCAAATACATGTATCCCTATAGGAGAAAACAGAGTGAAACCTAAAAATGAAAACGGTTACTGCAAACGAATGGTTTTACCTAGAAGAACGAAATTTGGTGAGCCAAGTGGTTTTGGTGTATTGATCATTACCTGAAAGAATCATCAATTTTGGGTGCAAAAATGTTTGCTGAGATTACAGGCAACTCGTAGTTTTTTGGAAGCTTGGCAACCCTTTTCCATAAAAGTGATTTTCGCCAGTCTCTGCTTAGGGCTACATCAACAGCAAACAAACCATAGAGAGAGAACTTGAAACTGCTTTCTTGTGGCAAGTTTCAAAGAGCTAGCACAAACCCTGTTTGATTTAGAGTTTCAAATACATGTATCCCTATAGGAGAATACAGAGTGAAACCTAAAAATGAAAACGCTTACTGCAAACGAACGGTTTAACCTAGAAGAACGAAATTTGGTGAGCCAAGTGGTTTTGGAGTACTGATCATTACCTGAAAGAATCATCAAGATTGGGTGAAAAAATGTTTGCTGAGGTTACAGGCAACTTGTAGTTTTTTGAAAGTTTGGCAACCCCTTTCCATGAAAGTGCTTTTCGCAAGTCTCTGCTTAGGGCTACATCAACAGCAAACAAACCATAGAGATAGAACTTGAAAGTGCTTTATTGTGTCAAGTTTCAAAGAGCTAGCACAAACCGTGTTTGATTTAGAGTTCAAAATACATGTATCCCTATAGGAGAAAACAGAGTGAAACCTAAAAATGAAAACGGTTACTGCAAACGAACGGTTTAACCTAGAAGAACGAAATTTGGTGAGCCAAGTGGATTTGGTGTACTGATCGTTACCTGAAAGAATCATCACTTTTGGGTGGAGAAATGTTTGCTTAGATTTCAGGACACTCGTAGTTTTTTGGAAGCTTGTCAACCCCTTTCCATGAAAGTGATTTTCGCCAGTCTCTGCTTAGGGCTACATCAACAGCAAACAAACCATAGAGATAGAACTTGAAACTGCTTTCTTGTGGCAAGTTTCAAAGAGCTAGCACAAACCGTGTTTGATTTAGAGTTCAAAATACATGTATCCCTATAGGAGAAAACAGAGTGAAACCTAAAAATGAAAACGGTTACTGCAAACGAATGGTTTAACCTAGAAGAACGAAATTTGGTGAGCCAAGTAGTTTTCGTGTACTGATCATTACCTGAAAGAATCATCAAGATTGGGTGAAAAAATGTTTGCTGAGATTTCAGGCAACTCGTAGTTTTTTGGAAGCTTGGCAACCCCTTTCCATGAAAGTGATTTTCGCCAGTCTCTGCTTAGGTCTACATCAACAGTAAACAAACCATAGAGATAGAACTTGAAACTGCTTTATTGTGGCAAGTTTCAAAGAGCTAGCACAAACCGTGTTTGATTTAGAGTTCCAAATAACTGTATCCCTATAGGAGAAAACAGAGTGAAACCTAAAAATGAAAATGGTTACTGCAAACGAATGGTTTAACCTAGAAGAACGAAATTTGGTGAGCCAAGTGGTTTTGGTGTACTGATCATTACCTGAAAGAATCATCAAGATTGGGTGAAAAAATGTTTGCTGAGATTTCAGGCAACTCGTAGTTTTTTGGAAGCTTGGCAACCCCTTTCCATGAAAGTGATTTTCGCCAGTCTCTGCTTAGGGCTACATCAACAGAAAACAAACCATAGAGATAGAACTAGAAACTGCTTTCTTGTGTCAAGTTTCAAAGGGCTAGCACAAAGAGTGTTTGATTTAGAGTTCCAAATACATGTATCCCTATAGGAGAAAACAGAGTGAAACCTAAAAATGAAAACGGTTACTGCAAACGAATGGTTTTACCTAGAAGAACGAAATTTGGTGAGCCAAGTGGTTTTGGTGTATTGATCATTACCTGAAAGAATCATCAATTTTGGGTGCAAAAATGTTTGCTGAGATTACAGGCAACTCGTAGTTTTTTGGAAGTTTGGCAACCCCTTTCCATGAAAGTGCTTTTCGCAAGTCTCTGCTTAGGGCTACATCAACAGCAAACAAACCATAGAGATAGAACTTGAAAGTGCTTTATTGTGTCAAGTTTCAAAGAGCTAGCACAAAGAGTGTTTGATTTAGAGTTCAAAATACATGTATCCCTATAGGAGAAAACAGAGTGAAACCTAAAAATGAAAACGGTTACTGCAAACGAACGGTTTAACCTAGAAGAACGAAATTTGGTGAGCCAAGTGGATTTGGTGTACTGATCGTTACCTGAAAGAATCATCACTTTTGGGTGGAGAAATGTTTGCTTAGATTTCAGGACACTCGTAGTTTTTTGGAAGCTTGTCAACCCCTTTCCATGAAAGTGATTTTCGCCAGTCTCTGCTTAGGGCTACATCAACAGCAAACAAACCATAGAGATAGAACTTGAAACTGCTTTCTTGTGGCAAGTTTCAAAGAGCTAGCACAAACCGTGTTTGATTTAGAGTTCCAAATACATGTATCCCTATAGGAGAAAACAGAGTGAAACCTAAAAATGAAAACGGTTACTGCAAACGAATGGTTTAACCTAGAAGAACGAAATTTGGTGAGCCAAGTAGTTTTCGTGTACTGATCATTACCTGAAAGAATCATCAAGATTGGGTGAAAAAATGTTTGCTGAGATTTCAGGCAACTCGTAGTTTTTTGGAAGCTTGGCAACCCCTTTCCATGAAAGTGATTTTCGCCAGTCTCTGCTTAGGTCTACATCAACAGTAAACAAACCATAGAGATAGAACTTGAAACTGCTTTATTGTGTCAAGTTTCAAAGAGCTAGCACAAACCGTGTTTGATTTAGAGTTCCAAAAAACTGTATCCCTATAGGAGAAAACAGAGTGAAACCTAAAAATGAAAATGGTTACTGCAAACGAATGGTTTAACCTAGAAGAACGAAATTTGGTGAGCCAAGTGGTTTTGGTGTACTGATCATTACCTGAAAGAATCATCAAGATTGGGTGAAAAAATGTTTGCTGAGATTTCAGGCAACTCGTAGTTTTTTGGAAGCTTGGCAACCCCTTTCCATGAAAGTGATTTTCGCCAGTCTCTGCTTAGGGCTACATCAACAGAAAACAAACCATAGAGATAGAACTTGAAACTGCTTTCTTGTGTCAAGTTTCAAAGGGCTAGCACAAAGAGTGTTTGATTTAGAGTTCCAAATACATGTATCCCTATAGGAGAAAACAGAGTGAAACCTAAAAATGAAAACGGTTACTGCAAACGAATGGTTTTACCTAGAAGAACGAAATTTGGTGAGCCAAGTGGTTTTGGTGTATTGATCATTACCTGAAAGAATCATCAATTTTGGGTGCAAAAATGTTTGCTGAGATTACAGGCAACTCGTAGTTTTTTGGAAGCTTGGCAACCCTTTTCCATTAAAGTGATTTTCGCCAGTCTCTGCTTAGGGCTACATCAACAGCAAACAAACCATAGAGATAGAACTTGAAACTACTTTCTTGTGGCAAGTTTCAAAGAGCTAGCACAAACCGTGTTTGATTTAGAGTTTCAAATACATGTATCCTTATAGGAGAATACAGAGTGAAACCTAAAAATGAAAACGCTTACTGCAAACGAACGGTTTAACCTAGAAGAACGAAATTTGGTGAGCCAAGTGGTTTTGGAGTACTGATCTTTTCCTGAAAGAATCATCAAGATTGGGGAAAAAATGTTTGCTGAGGTTACAGGCAACTCGTAGTTTTTTGAAAGTTTGGCAACCCCTTTCCATGAAAGTGCTTTTCGCGAGTCTCTGCTTAGGGCTACATCAACAGCAAACAAACCATAGAGATAGAACTTGAAAGTGCTTTATTGTGTCAAGTTTCAAAGAGCTAGCACAAACCGTGTTTGATTTAGAGTTCCAAATACATGTATTTCTATAGGAGAAAAAAGAGTGAAACCTGAAAATGAAAACGCTTACTGCAAACGAACGGTTTAACCTAGAAGAACGAAATTTGGTGAGCCAAGTGGTTTTGCAGTACTGATCATTACCTGAAAGAATCATCAAGATTGGGTGAAAAAATGTTTGCTGAGGTTACAGGCAACTTGTAGTTTTTTGGAAGTTTGGAAACCCCTTTCCATGAAAGTGCTTTTCGCGAGTCTCAGCTTAGGGCTACATCAACAGCAAACAAACCATAGAGATAGAACTTGAAAGTGCTTTATTGTGTCAAGTTTCAAAGAGCTAGCACAAACCGTGTTTGATTTAGAGTTCCAAATACATGTATTTCTATAGGAGAAAACGGAGTGAAACCTAAAAATGAAAACTGTTACTGCAAACGAACGGTTTAACCTAGAAGAACGAAATTTTGTGAGCCAAGTGGTTTTGGTGTACTTATCATTACCTGAAAGAATCATCAAGATTGGGTGAAAAAATGTTTCCTGAGATTTCAGGCATCTCGTAGTTTTTTGGAAGCTTGGCAACCCCTTTCCATGAAAGTGATTTTCGCCAGTCTCTGCTTAGGGCTACATCAACAGCAAACAAACCATAGAGATAGAACTGGAGACTGCTTTATTGTGTCAAGTTTCAAAGAGCTAGCACAAACCGTGTTTGATTTAGAGTTCCAAATACATGTATCCCTATAGGAGAAAAGAGAGTGAAACCTAAAAATGAAAACGGTTACTGCAAACGAACGGTTTAACCTAGAAGAACGAAATTTGGTGAGCCATTGGTTTTGGTGTACTGATCATTACCTGAAAGAATCATCAAGATTTGGTGAAAAAATGTTTGCTGAGATTTCAGGCAACTCGTAGTTTTTTGGAAGCTTGGCAACCCCTTTCCATGAAAGTAATTTTCGCCAGTCTCTTCTTAGGGCTACATCAACAGCAAACAAACCATAGAGAGAGAACTTGAAACTGCTTCATTGTGTCAAGTTTCAAAGAGCTACCACAAACCGTGTTTGATTTAGAGTTCCAAATACATGTATCCCTATAGGAGAAAACAGAGTGAAACCTAAAAATGAAAATGGTTACTGCAAAGGAATGGTTTAACCTAGAAGAACGAATTTGGTGAGCCATGTGGTTTTGGTGTACTGATCATTACCTGAAAGATTCATCAAGATTGGGTGAAAAATGTTTGCTGAGATATCAGGCAACTCGTAGTTTTTTGGAAGCTTGGCAACCCCTTTCCATGAAAGTGATTTTCGCCAGTCTCTGCTTAGGGCTACATCAACAGCAAACAACAGCAAACAAACCATAGAGATAGAACTTGATATTGCTTTATTGTGTCAAGTTTCAAAGAGCTAGAACAAACCGTGTTTGATTTAGAGTTCCAAATACATGTATCCCTATAGTAGCAAACAGAGTGAAACCTAAAAATGAAAACGGTTACTGCAAAGGAACGGTTTAACCTAGAAGTACGAAATTTGGTGAGCCAAGTGGTTTTGGTGTACTGATCATTACCTGAAAGAATCATCAAGATAGGGTGAAAAAATGTTTCCTGAGATTTCAGGCAACTCGTAGTATTTTGGAAGCTTGTCAATTCCTTTCCATGAAAGTGATTTTCTCCAGTCTCTGCTTAGGGCTACAACAACAGCAAGCAAACCATAGAGATAGAACTTGAAACTGCTTTATTGTGTCAAGTTTCAAAGAGCTAGCACAAACCGTGTTTGATTTAGAGTTCCAAATACATGTATCTCTATAAGAGAAAAGAGAGTGAAAGCTAAAAATGAAAACGGTTACTGCAAACGAAAGGTTTAACCTAGAAGAACGAATTTGGTGAGCCAAGTGGTTTTGGTGTACTGATCATTACCTGAAAGAATCATCAAAATATGGTGAAAAATGTTTGCTGAGATTTCAGCCAACTCGTAGTTTTTTGGAAGCTTGGCAACCACTTTCCATGAAAGTGATTTTCGCCAGTCTCTGCTTAGGGCTACATCAACAGCAAACAAACCATAGAGATAGAACTTGAAACTGCTTTATTGTGTCAAGTTTCAAAGAGCTAGCACAAACCGTGTTTGATTTAGAGTTCCAAATACATGTATCCCTATAGAAGAAAACAGAGTGAAACCTCAAAATGAAACCGGTTTACTGCCAACGAACTGTTTAACCTAAAAGAACGAAATTTGGCGAGCCAAGTGGGATTGGTGTACTGATCATTACGTGAAAGTTTCATCAAGATTTGGTGAAAAAGGGTGTTTGAGATTTCAGGCAACTCGTAGTTTTTTGGAAGCTTGGCAGGCCCTTTCCATGAAAGTGATTCTCGCCAGTCTCTGCTTAGGGCTACATCAACAGCAAACAAACCATAGAGATAGAACTTGAAACTGCTTTATTGTGTCAAATTTCAAAGAGCTAGCACAAACCGTGTTTGATTTAGAGTTCCAAATACATGTATCCCTATAAGAGAAAACAGAGTGAAACCTCAAAATGAAACCGGTTACTGCCAACGAACGGTTTAACCTAGAAGAACGAAATTTGGCGAGCCAAGTGGGATTGGTGTACTGATCATTACCTGAAAGTTTCATCAAGATTGGGTGAAAAAGTGTGTGCTGAGATTTCTGGCATCTCGTAGTTTTTGGAAGCTTGGCAGGCCTTTCCATGAAAGTGATTCTCGCCAGTCTCTGCTTAGGGCTACATCAACAGCAAACAAACCATAGAGATAGAACTTGAAACTGCTTTATTGTGTCAGTTTCAAAGAGCTAGCACAAACCGTGTTTGATTTAGAGTTCCAAATACATGTATCCCTATAGGAGAAAACACAGTGAAACCTCAAAATGAAACCGGTTTCTGCCAACGAACGGTTTAACCTAGAAGAACAAATTTGGCGAGCCAAGTGGGATTGGTGTACTGATCATTACCTGAAAGTTTCATCAAGATTGGGTGAAAAAGTGTGTGCTTAGATTTCGGGCAAATCGTAGTTTTTTGGAAGCTTGGCAGGTTCTTTCCATGAAATTGATCCTCGCCAGTCTCTGCTTAGGGCTACATCAACAGCAAACAAACCATAGAGATAGAACTTGAAACTGCTTTATTGTGTCAAGTTTCAAAGAGCTAGCACAAACCGTGTTTGATTTAGAGTTCCAAATACATGTATCCCTATAGAAGAAAACAGAGTGAAACCTCAAAATGAAAACGGTTACTGCCAACGAACGGTTTAACCTAGAAGAACGAAATTTGGCGAGCCAAGTGGGATTGGTGTACTGATCATTACGTGAAAGTTTCATCAAGATTTGGTGAAAAAGGTGTGTTGAGATTACAGGCAACTCGTAGTTTTTTGGAAGCTTGGCAGGCCTTTCCATGGAAG
>NW_027522917.1:50098-70344 GCF_052094955.1 Ictidomys tridecemlineatus
TTCTATCTTTATGGTTTGTTTGCTGTTGATGTATCCCTAAGCAGAGACTGCGAGAATCACTTTCACGGAAAAGGCTTTCCAAGCTTCCAAAAAACTCCTAGTTGCCTGAAATCTCAGCAAACACCTTTTCACCCAATCTTGATGATACTTTCAGGTAATGATCAGTCCACCAATCTCACTTAGCTCGCCAAATTTCATTCTTCTAGGTTAAACCGTTCGTTTGCAGTAAGCGTTTTCATTTTGAGGTTTCACTCTGTTTTCTCCTATAGGGATACATGTATTTGGAACTCTAAATCAAACAGGGTTTGTGCTAGCTGATTGAAACTTGACACAATAAAGCAGTTTCAAGTTCTATCTCTATGGATTTTTTGCTGTTGATGTAGCCCTAAGCAGAGACTGGCGAGAATCTCTTTCATGGAAAGGGGTTGCCAAGCTTCCAAAAAACTACGAGTTGCCTGAAATCTCAGCAAACACTTTTTTTCCCAATCTTGATGATACTTTCAGGTAATGATAAGTACACCAATCCCAGTTGGCTCGCCAAATTTCGTTCTTCTAGGTTAAACCGTTCGTTTGCAGTAACCGTTTTCATGTTGAGGTTCCACTCTGTTTTCTCCTAAAGGGATACATGTATTTGGAACTCTGAATCAAACACGGTTTGTGCTAGCTCTTTGAAACTTGACACAATAAAGCAGTTTCAAGTTCTATCTCTATGGTGTGTTTGCTGTTGATGTAGCCCTAAGCAGAGACGGGCAAGAATCACTTTCATGGAAAGGGCTTGACAAGCTTCCAAAAAACTACGAGTTGCCTGAAATCTCAGCAAACACTTTTTCACCCAATATTGATGATACTTTCAGGTAATTATCAGTGCACCAATACGACTTGGCTCGCCAAATTTCGTTCTTCTAGGTTAAACCGTTCGTTTGCAGTAACCATTTTCATTTTGAGGTTTCACTGTGTTTTTTCCTATAGGGATACATGTATTTGGAACTCTAAATCAAACACGGTTTGTGCTAGCTCTTTGAAACTTGACACAATAAAGCAGTTTCAAGTTCTATCTCTATGGTGTGTTTGCTGTTGATGTAGCCCTAAGCAGAGACTGGTGAGAATGACTTTCATTAAAAGGGCTTGCAAAGCTTCCAAAAAACTAAGAGTTTCCTGAAATCTCAGCAAACACTTTTTCACCCAATCTTGATGATACTTTCAGGTAATGATCAGTACACCAATCCCACTTGGCTTGTCAAATGTCGTTCTTCTAGGTTAAACCGTTCCTTTGCAGTAACCATTTTCATTTTGAGGTTTCACTCTGTTTGCTCCTATAGGCATACATGTATTTGGAACTCTAAATCAAACACGGTTTGTGCCAGCTCTTTGAAACTTGACACAATAAAGCAGTTTCAAGTTCTTTCTCTAAGGTTTGTTTGCTGTTGATGTAGCCCTAAGCAGAGACTGGCGAAAATCACTTTCATGGAAAGGGCTTGACAAGTTTCCAAAAAACTACGAGTTGCCTAAAATCTCAGCAAACACTTTTTCACCCAATCTTGATGATACTTTCAGGTAATGATAAGTACACCAAACCACTTGGCTCGCCAAATTTTGTTCTTCTAGGTTCAACCGTTCGTTTGCAGTAACCGATTTCATTTTGAGGTTTCACTCTGTTTTCTCCTATAGGGATACATGTATTTGAAACTCTAAATCAAACACGGTTTGTGCTAGCTCTTTGAAACTTGACACAATAAAGCAGTTTCAATTTCCATGTCTACGGTTTCTTTGCTGTTGATGTAGCCCTAAGCAGAGACTGGCGAGAATCACTTTCATGGAAAGGGGTTGCCAAGCTTCCAAAAAACTACGAGTTGCCTGAAATCTCAGCAAACACTTTTTCACCCAATCTTGATGATACTTTCAGGTAATGATCAGTACACCAATCTCACTTGGCTCGCCAAATTTCATTCTTCTAGGTTAAACCGTTCGTTTGCAGTAACCGTTTTTATTTTGAGGTTTCACTCTGTTTTCTCCTATAGGGATACATGTATTTGGAACTCTAAATCAAACACGGTTTTTGCTAGCTCTTTGAAACTTGACACAATAAAGCATGTTCAAGTTCTATCTCTATGGTTTGTTTGCTGTTGATGTAGGCCTAAGCAGAGACTGGCGAGAATCACTTTCATGGAAAGGGCTTGACAAGCTTCCAAAAAACTACGAGTTGCCTGAAATCTCAGCAAACACTTTTTCACCCAATCTTCATGATACTTTCAGGTACAGATCAGTACACCAATCCCACTTGGCTCGCCAAATTTCGTTCTTCTAGGTAAAACCATTCGTTTACAATAACCGTTTTCATTTTGAGGTTTCACTCTGTTTTCTCCTATAGGGATACATGTATCTGGAACTCTAAATCAAACACGGTTTGTGCTAGCTCTTTGAAACTTGACACAATAAAGCAGTTTCAAGTTCTATCTCTATGGATTTTTTGCTGTTGATGTAGCCCTAAGCAGAGACTGGCGAGAATCACTTTCATGGAAAGGGGTTGCCAAGCTTCCAAAAAACTACGAGTTGCCTGAAATCTCAGCAAACACTTTTTCTCCCAATCTTGATGATACTTTCAGGTAATGATAAGTACACCAATCCCAGTTGGCTCGCCAAATTTCTTTCTTCTAGGTTAAACCGTTCGTTTGCATTAACCGTTTTCATGTTGAGGTTTCACTCTGTTTTCTCCTAAAGGGATACATGTTTTTGGAACTCTAAATCAAACACGGTTTGTGCTAGCTCTTTGAAACTTGACACAATAAAGCAGTTTCAAGTTCTATCTCTATGGTTTGTTTGCTGTTGATGTAGCCCTAAGAAGAGACGGGCGAGAATCACTTTCATGGAAAGGGCTTGACAAGGTTCCAAAAAATTACGAGTTGCCTGAAATCTCAGCAAACACTTTTTCACCCAATATTGATGATACTTTCAGGTAATTATCAGTGCACCAATACGACTTGGCTCGCCAAATTTCGTTTTTCTAGGTTAAACCGTTCTTTTGCAGTAACCGTTTTCATTTTGAGGTTTCACTGTGTTTTTTCCTATAGGGATACATGTATTTGGAACTCTAAATCAAACACGGTTTGTGCTAGCTCTTTGAAACTTGACACAATAAAGCAGTTTCAAGTTCTATCTCTATGGTTTGTTTGCTGTTGATGTAGCCCTAAGCAGAGACTGGTGAGAATGACTTTCATTAAAAGGGCTTGCAAAGCTTCCAAAAAACTAAGAGTTTCCTGAAATCTCAGCAAACACTTTTTCACCCAATCTTGATGATACTTTCAGGTAATGATCAGTACACCAATCCCACTTGGCTTGTCAAATGTCGTTCTTCTAGGTTAAACCGTTCCTTTGCAGTAACCATTTTCATTTTGAGGTTTCACTCTGTTTGCTCCTATAGGGATACATGTATTTGGAACTCTAAATCAAACACGGTTTGTGCCAGCTCTTTGAAACTTGACACAATAAAGCAGTTTCAAGTTCTTTCTCTAAGGTTTGTTTGCTGTTGATGTAGCCCTAAGCAGAGACTGGCGAAAATCACTTTCATGGAAAGGGCTTGACAAGTTTCCAAAAAACTACGAGTTGCCTAAAATCTCAGCAAACACTTTTTCACCCAATCTTGATGATACTTTCAGGTAATGATAAGTACACCAAACCACTTGGCTCGCCAAATTTCGTCCTTCTAGGTTAAACCGTTCGTTTGCAGTAACCGTTTTCATTTTGAGGTTTCACTCTGTTTTCTCCTATAGGGATACATGTATTTGGAACTCTAAATCAAACACGGTTTGTGCTAGCTCTTTGAAACTTGACACAATAAAGCAGTTTCAATTTCCATGTCTACGGTTTCTTTGCTGTTGATGTAGCCCTAAGCAGAGACTGGCGAGAATCACTTTCATGGAAAGGGGTTGCCAAGCTTCCAAAAAACTACGAGTTGCCTGAAATCTCAGCAAACACTTTTTCACCCAATCTTGATGATACTTTCAGGTAATGATCAGTACACCAATCTCACTTGGCTCGCCAAATTTCATTCTTCTAGGTTAAACCGTTCGTTTGCAGTAACCGTTTTTATTTTGAGGTTTCACTCTGTTTTCTCCTATAGGGATACATGTATTTGGAACTCTAAATCAAACACGGTTTTTGCTAGCTCTTTGAAACTTGACACAATAAAGCATGTTCAAGTTCTATCTCTATGGTTTGTTTGCTGTTGATGTAGGCCTAAGCAGAGACTGGCGAGAATCACTTTCATGGAAAGGGCTTGACAAGCTTCCAAAAAACTACGAGTTGCCTGAAATCTCAGCAAACACTTTTTCACCCAATCTTCATGATACTTTCAGGTACAGATCAGTACACCAATCCCACTTGGCTCGCCAAATTTCGTTCTTCTAGGTAAAACCATTCGTTTACAATAACCGTTTTCATTTTGAGGTTTCACTCTGTTTTCTCCTATAGGGATACATGTATCTGGAACTCTAAATCAAACACGGTTTGTGCTAGCTCTATGAAACTTGACACAATAAAGCACTTTCAAGTTTTATCTCCATGGATTGTTTGCTGTTGATGTAGCCCAAGGCAGAGACTGGCGAGAATCACTTTCATTCAAAGGGCTTGCCTAGCTTCCAAAAAATTATGAATTGCCTGAAATCTCAGCAAACACTTTTTCACCCAATCTTGATGATGCTTTCAGGTAATGATCAGAACTCCAGTTTCACTTGGCTCGCCAAATTTCGTTTTTCTAGGTTAAACCGTTCGTTTGCAGTAACCGTTTTAATTTTGAGGTTTCACTCTGTTTTCTCCTAAAGGGATACATGTATTTGGAACTTTAAATCAAACAGGGTTTGTGCTAGCTCTTAGAAACTTGACACAATAAAGCAGTTTCAAATTCTATCTCTATGGTTTGTTTGCTGTTTATGTAGCCCTAAGCAGAGACTGGCGAGAATCACTTTCATAGAAGGGGCTTGCCAAGCTTCCAAAAAACTACGAGTTGCCTGAAATCTCAGCAAACACTTTTTCACCCAATCTTGATGATACTTTCAGGTAATGATCAGTACACCAAACCCACTTGGCTCACCAAATTTCGTTCTTCTAGGTTAAACCGTTCGTTTGCAGAAACCGTTTTCATTTTGAGGATTCACTCTGTTTTCTCCTATAGGGATACATGTATTTGGAACTCTAAATCAAACATGGTTTTTGCTAGCTCTTTGAAACTTGACACAATAAAGCAGTTTCAAGTTCTATCTCTATGGTTTGTTTGCTGTTGATGTAGCCCTAAGAAGAGACGGGCGAGAATCACTTTCATGGAAAGGGCTTGACAAGGTTCCAAAAAATTACGAGTTGCCTGAAATCTCAGCAAACACTTTTTCACCCAATATTGATGATACTTTCAGGTAATTATCAGTGCACCAATACGACTTGGCTCGCCAAATTTCGTTTTTCTAGGTTAAACCGTTCTTTTGCAGTAACCGTTTTCATTTTGAGGTTTCACTGTGTTTTCTCCTATAGGGATACATGTATTTGGAACTCTAAATCAAACACGGTTTGTGCTAGCTCTTTGAAACTTGACACAATAAAGAAGTTTCAAGTTCTAGCTCTATGGTTTGTTTGCTGTTGATGTAGCCCTAAGCAGAGACTGGTGAGAATGACTTTCATTAAAAGGGCTTGCAAAGCTTCCATAAAACTAAGAGTTTCCTGAAATCTCAGCAAACACTTTTTCACCCAATCTTGATGATACTTTCAGGTAATGATCAGTACACCAATCCCACTTGGCTTGTCAAATGTCGTTCTTCTAGGTTAAACCGTTCGTTTGCAGTAACCATTTTCATTTTGAGGTTTCACTCTGTTTGCTCCTATAGGGATACATGTATTTGGAACTCTAAATCAAACACGGTTTTTGCTAGCTCTTTGAAACTTGACACAATAAAGCAGTTTCAATTTCCATGTATACGGTTTCTTTGCTGTTGATGTAGCCCTAAGCAGAGACTGGCGAGAATCACTTTCATGGAAAGGGGTTGCCAAGCTTCCAAAACACTATGAGTTTCCTGAAATCTCAGCAAACACTTTTTCACCCAATCTTGATGATACTTTCAGGTATTTATCAGTACACCAATCCCACGTGGCTGGCCAAATTTCGTTGTTCTAGTTTAAACCGTTCGTTTGCAGTAACCGTTTTCATTTTGAGGTTTCACTCTGTTTTCTCCTATAGAGACACTTGTATTTGGAACTCTAAATGAAACACGGTTGCTAGCTCTTTGAAACTTGACACAATAAAGCAGTTTCAAGTTCTATCTCTATGGTTTGTTTGCTGTTGATGTAGCCCTAAGCAGAGACTGGCACGAATGACTGTCATTAAAAAGGCTTGCCAAGCTTCCAAAAAACTACGAGTTTCCTGAAATCTCAGCAAACACTACTTCACCCAATCTTGACGATACTTTCAGGTAATGATCAGTACACCAATCCCACTTGGCTGGCCAAATTTCGTTCTTCTTGGTTAAACCGTTCGTTTGCAGTTACCGTTTTCATTTTGAGGTTTCACTCTGTTTTCTCCTATAGGGATACATATATTTGGAACTCTAAATCAAACACGGTTTGTGCTAGCTCTTTTAAACTTCACACAATAAAGCAGTTTCAAGTTCTATCTCTATGGTTTTTTTGCTGTTGATGTAGCCCTAAGCAGAGACTGGCGAGAATCACTTTCATGGAAAGGGCTTGCCAAGATTCCAAAAAACTACGAGTTGCCTGAAATCTCAGCAAACACTTTTTCACCCAATCTTGATGATAATTTCAGGTAATGATCAGTACACCAATCCCACTTGGCTCGGCAAATTTCGTTGTTCTAGGTTAAACCGTTCGTTTGAAGTAACCGTTTTCATTTTGAGGTTTCACTCTGCTTTCTCCTATAGGGAGACTTGTATTTGCAACTGTAAATGAAACACGGTTTGTGCTAGCTCTTTGAAACTTGACACAATAAAGCAGTTTCAAGTTCTATCTCTATGGTTTGTTTGCTGTTGATGTAGCCCTAAGCAGAGACTGGCACGAATGACTGTCATTAAAAAGGCTTGCCAAGCTTCCAAAAAACTACGAGTTTCCTGAAATCTCAGCAAACACTACTTCACCCAATCTTGACGATACTTTCAGGTAATGATCAGTACACCAATCCCACTTGGCTGGCCAAATTTCGTTCTTCTTGGTTAAACCGTTCTTTTGCAGTATCCGTTTTCATTTTGAGGTTTCACTCTGCTTTCCCCTATAGGGATACATGTATTTGGAACTCTAAATCAAACACGGTTTGTGCTAGCTCTTTGAAACTTGACAAAATAAAGCAGTTTCAAGTTCTATCTCTATGAATTGTTTGCTGTTGATATATCCCTAAGCAGAGACTGCGAGAATCACTTTCATGGAAAGGGCTTTCCAAGCTTCCAAAAAACTACGAATTGCCTGAATCTCAGCAAAAACCTTTTCACCCAATCTTGATGATACTTTTAGGTAATGATCAGTACACCAATACCACTTGGCTCGCCAAATTTCGTTCTTCTAGGTTAAACCGTTGGTTTGCAGTAACCGTTTTCATTTTGAGGTTTCACTCTGTTTTCTCCTATAGGGATACATGTATTTGGAACTCTAAATCAAACACGGTTTGTGCTAACTCTTTGAAACTTAACACAATAAAGCAGTTTCCTGTTCTATCTCTATGGTTTGTTTGATGTTGATGTAGCCCTAAGCAGAGACTGGCGAGAATCACTTTCATGGAAAGGGCTTGGAAGCTTAAAAAAACTACGAGTTTCCTGAAATCTCAGCAAACACTTTTTCACCCAATCTTGATGATACTTTCAGGTAATGATCAGTACACCAATCCCAGTTGGCTCGCCAAATTTCGTTCTACTAGGTTAAACCGTTCGTTTGCAGTAACCGTTTTCATTTTGAGGTTTCACTCTGTTTTCTCCTAAAGGGATACATGTATTTGGAACTCTAAATCAAACACGGTTTGTGCTAGCTCTTTGAAACTTGACACAATAAAGCAGTTTCAACTTCTATCTCTATGGTTTGTTTGCTGTTGATGTAGCCCTAAGCAGAGACAGGCACGAATGTCTGTCATTAAAAAGGCTTGCCAAGCTTCCAAAAAACTACGAGTTTCCTGAAATCTCAGCAAACACTACTTCACCCAATCTTGATGATACTTTCAGGTAATGATCAGTACACAAATCCCACTTGGCTCACCAAATTTCGTTCTTCTAGGTTAAACCGTTCGTTTGCAGTAACCGTTTTCATTTTGAGGTTTCCCTCTGTTTTCTCCTATAGGGATACGTGTATTTGGAAGTCTAAATCAAACACGGTTTGTGCTAGCTCTATGAAACTTGACACAATAAAGCACTTTCAAGTTTTATCTCCATGGATTGTTTGCTGTTGATGTAGCCCAAGGCAGAGACTGGCGAGAATCACTTTCATTCAAAGGGCTTGCCAAGCTTCCAAAAAATTATGAATTGCCTGAAATCTCAGCAAACACTTTTTCACCCAATCTTGATGATGCTTTCAGGTAATGATCAGAACTCCAGTTTCACTTGGCTCGCCAAATTTCGTTTTTCTAGGTTAAACCGTTCGTTTGCAGTAACCGTTTTCATTTTGAGGTTTCACTCTGTTTTCTCCTAAAGGGATACATGTATTTGGAACTTTAAATCAAACAGGGTTTGTGCTAGCTCTTAGAAACTTGACACAATAAAGCAGTTTCAAATTCTATCTCTATGGTTTGTTTGCTGTTTATGTAGCCCTAAGCAGAGACTGGCGAGAATCACTTTCATAGAAGGGGCTTGCCAAGCTTCCAAAAAACTACGAGTTGCCTGAAATCTCAGCAAACACTTTTTCACCCAATCTTGATGATACTTTCAGGTAATGATCAGTACACCAAACCCACTTGGCTCACCAAATTTCGTTCTTCTAGGTTAAACCGTTCGTTTGCAGAAACCGTTTTCATTTTGAGGATTCACTCTGTTTTCTCCTATAGGGATACATGTATTTGGAACTCTAAATCAAACATGGTTTTTGCTAGCTCTTTGAAACTTGACACAATAAAGCAGTTTCAAGTTCTATCTCTATGGTTTGTTTGCTGTTGATGTAGCCCTAAGCAGAGACTTGCGAAAATCATTTTCATAGAAAGGGCTTGCCAAGCTTCCAAAAAACTACGAGTTGCCTGAAATCTCAGCAAACACTTTTTCACCCAATCTTGATGATACTTTCAGGTAATGATCAGTACACAAATCCCACTTGGCTCGCCAAATTTCGTTCTTCTAGGTTAAACCGTTCGTTTGCAGTAACCGTTTTCATTTTGAGGTTTCCCTCTGTTTTCTCCTATAGGGATACGTGTATTTGGAAGTCTAAATCAAACACGGTTTGTGTTAGCTCTATGAAACTTGACACAATAAAGCAGTTTCAAGTTTTATCTCCATGGATTGTTTGCTGTTGATGTAGCCCTAAGCAGATTGGTGAGAATCACCTTCATGGAAAGGGCTTGCCAAGCTTCCAAAAAACTATGATTTGCCTGAAATCTCAGCAAACACTTTTTCACCAATCTTAATGATACTTTCAGGTAATCAACAGTACTCTAATCCCACTTGGCTCGCCAAATTTCGTTCTTCTAGGTTAAACAGTTCGATTGCAGTAACCGTTTTCATTTTGAGGTTTCACTCTGTTTTCTCCTATAGGGATACATGTATTTGGAACTCTAAATCAAACACGGTTGTTGCTAGCTCTTTGAAACTTTACACAATAAAGCAGTTTCAAGATCTATCTCTATGGTTTGTTTGCTGTTGATGTAGCCCTAAGCAGAGATGGCGAGTATCGCATTCATAGAAAGGGCTTGACAAGCTTCCAAAAAACTACGAGTTGCCTGAAATCTCAGCGAACACTTCTTCACCCAATCTTGATGATACTTTCAGGTAATTATCAGTACACCAATATGACTTGGCTCGCCAAATTTCGTTTTTCTAAGTTAAACCGTTCGTTTGCATTAACCGTTTTCATTTTGAGGTTTCACTCTGTTTTCTCCTAAAGGGATACATGTATTTGGAACTCTAAATCAAACAGGGTTTGTGCTAGCTCTTTGAAACTTGACACAATAAAGCAGTTTCAAGTTCTGTCTCTATGGATTTTTTGCTGTTGATGTAGCCCTAAGCAGAGACTGGCGAGAATCACTTTCATGGAAAGGGCTTGCCAAGCTTCCAAAAAACTACGAGTTGCCTGAAATCTCAGCAAACACTTTTTCACCCAATCTTGATGATACTTTCAGGTAATAATCAGTACACAATCCCCTTGGCTCGCCAAATTTCGTTCTTCTAGGTTAAACCGTTCGTTTGCAGTAACCGTTTTCATTTTGAGGTTTCCCTCTGTTTTCTCCTATAGGGATACGTGTATTTGGAAGTCTAAATCAAACACGGTTTGTGCTAGCTCTTTGAAACTTGACACAATAAAGAAGTTTCAAGGTTTATCTACATGGATTGTTTGCTGTTGATGTAGCCCTAAGCAGAGAATGGCGAGAATCACTTTCATGGAAAGGGCTTGCCAAGCTTCCAAAAAACTACGAGTTGCCTGAAATCTCAGCAAACACTTTTTCACCCAATCTTGATGATACTTTCAGGTAATCATCAGTACTCTAATCCCACTTGGCTCGCCAAATTTCGTTTTTCTAGGTTAAACAGTTCGTTTGCAGTAACCGTTTTCATTTTGAGGTTTCACTCTGTTTTCTCCTATAGGGATACATGTATTTGGAACTCCAAATCAAACACAGTTGTTGCTAGCTCTTTGAAAATTTACACAATAAAGCAGTTTCAAGTTGTATCTCTATGGATTTTTTGCTGTTGATGTAGCCCTAAGCAGAGATGGCGAGAATCGCATTCATGGAAAGGGCTTGACAAGCTTCCAAAATCTACGAGTTGCCTGAAATCTCAGCAAACACTTCTTCACCCAATCTTGATGAAACTTTCAGGTAATTATCAGTACACCAATATGACTTGGCTTGCCAAATTTTGTTCTTCTAGGTTAAACCGTTCGTTTACATTAACCGTTTTCATTTTGAGGTTTCACTCTGTTTTCTCTTAAAGGGATACATGTATTTGGAACTCTAAATCAAACAGGGTTTGTGCTAGCTTTTTGAATCTTGACACAATAAAGCAGTTTCATTTTCTATCTCTATGGTTTGTTTGCTGTTGATGTAGCCCGAAGCAGAGACTGGCGAGAATCACTTTCATTGAAAGGGCTTGCCAAGCTTCCATAAATCTACGAGTTTCCTGAAATCTCAGCAAACACTTTTTCACCCAATCTTGATGATACTTTCAGGTAATGATCAGTACACCAATCCCACTTGGCTCGCCAAATTTCGTTCTTCTAGGTTAAACCGTTCGATTGCAGTAACCATTTTCATTTTGAGGTTTCACTCTGTTTTCTCTTATAGGGATACATGTATTTGGAACTCTAAAACAAACACGGTTAGTGCTAGCTCTTTGAAATTTGACACAATAAAGCAGTTTCAAGTTCTGTCTCTATGGATTGTTTGCTGTTGATGTAGCCCTAAGCAGAGACTGGCGAGAATCACTTTAATGGAAAGGGGTTGCCAAGCTTCCAAAAAAATACGAGTTGCCTGAAATCTCAGCAAACACTTTTTCACCCAATCTTGATGATACTTTCAGGTGATTATCAGTACACCAATACGACTTGGCTTGCCAAATTTCGTTCTTCTAGGTTAAACCCTTCGTTTGCAGTAACCGTTTTCATTTTGAGGTTTCACTCTGTTTTCTCCTAAAGGGATACATGTATTTGGAACTCTAAATCAAACACGGTTTGTGCTAGCTTTTTGAATCTTGACACAATAAAGCAGTTTCATTTTCTGTCTCTATGATTTGTTTGCTGTTGATGTAGCCCTAAGCAGAGACTGGCGAGAATCCCTTTCATGGAAAGGGCTTTCCAAGCTTCCATAAATCTACGAGTTGCCTGAAATCTCAGCAAACACTTTTTCACCCAATCTGATGATACTTTCAGGTAATGATCAGTACACCAATCCCACTTGACTCGTCAAATTTGGTTCTTCTAGGTTAAACCGCTCGTTTGCAGTAACCGTTTTCATTTTGAGGTTTCACTCTGTTTTCTCCTATAGGGATACATGTATTTAAAACTCTAAATCAAACACGGTTTTTGCTAGATCTTTGAAACTTGACACAATAAAGCAGTTTCAAGTTCTATATCCATGGTTTGTTTGCTGTTGATGTAGCCCTAAGCAGAGACGGGTGAGAATCACTTTCATGGAAAGGGCTTGACAAGCTTCCAAAAAACTACGAGTTGCCTGAAATCTCAGCAAACATTTTTTCACCCAATCTTGATGATACTTTCAGGTAATTATCAGTGCACCAATACGACTTGGCTCGCCAAATTTCCTTCTTCTAGGTTAAACCGTTCGTTTGCAGTAACCGTTTTCATTTTGAGGTTTCAATCTGTTTTCTTTAATTGGGACAAATGTATTTGGAAATCTAAATCAAACACGGTTTGTGCTAGCTCTTTGAAACTTGACACAATAAAGCAGTTTCAAGTTCTGTCTCTATGGATTTTTTGCTTTTGATGTAGCCCTAAGCAGAGACTGGCGAGAATCACTTTCATGGAAATGGCTTGCCAAGCTTCCAAAAAACTACGAGATACCTGAAATCTCAGCAAACACGTTTTCACCCAATCTTGATGATACTTTCAGGTAATGATCAGTACACCAATCCCACTTGGCTCGCCAAATTTTGTTCTGCTAGGTTTAACCGTTCGTTTGCAGTAACCGTTTTCATTTTGAGGTTTCCCTCTGTTTTCTCCTATAGGGCTACATGTATTTGGAAGTCTAAATCAAACACGGTTTGTGCTAGCTCTTTGAAACTTGACACAATAAAGCAGTCTCAAGTTCTATCTCTATGGTTTGTTAGCTGTTGATGTAGCCCTAAGCAGAGACTGGCGAGAATCACTTTCATGGAAAGGGCTTGCCAAGCTTCCAAAAAACTACGAGTGGCCTTAAATCTCAGCAAACACTTTTTCAACCAATCTTGATGATACTTTCAGGTAATGATCAGTACACCAATCCCACTTGGCTCGCCTAATTTCGTCCTTCTAGGTTAAACCATTCGTTTGCAGTAACCGTTTTCATTTTGAGGTTTCACTCTGTTTTCTCCTATAGAGATACATGTATTTGGAACTCTAAATCAAACACGGTTTGTGCTAGCTCTTTGAAACTTGACACAGTAAAGCAGTTTCAAGTTCTATCTCTATGGTTTGTTTGCTGTTTATGTAGCCCTAAGAGGAGACTGGCGAGAATCACTTTCATGGAAAAAGTTGCCAAGCTTCCATAAAACTACGAGTTGCCTGAAATCTCAGCAAACACTTTTTCACCCAATCTTGATGTTACTTTCAGGTAATGATCAGTACTCCAATCCCACTTGGCTCGCCAAATTTCGTTCTTCTAGGTTATACGGTTCGTTTGCAGTAACCGTTTTCATTTTGAGGTTTCACTCTGTTTTCTCCTATAGGGATACATGTATTAGGAACTCTAAATCAAACACGGTTTTTGCTAGCTCTTTGAAACTTGACACAATAAAGCAGTTTCAAGTTCTATCTCTATGGTTTTTTTGCTGTTGATGTAGCCCTAAGCAGAGATGGCGAGAATCACATTCATGGAAAGGGCTTGCCAAGCTTCCAAAAAACTACGAGTTGCCTGATATCTCAGAAAACACTTTTTCACCCAATCTTGATGATACTTTCAGGTAATGATCAGTACACCAATCCCACTTGGCTCGCCAAATTTCGTTCTTCTAGGTTAAACCGTTCGATTGCAGTAACCGTTTTCATTTTGAGGTTTCACTCTGTTTTCTCCTATAGGGATACATGTATTTGGAACTCTAAATGAAACACAGTTTGTGCTAGCTCTTTGAACCTTGACACAATAAAGCAGTTTCAAGTTCTGTCTCTATGGATTCTTTGCTGTTGATGTAGCCCTAAGCAGAGACTGGCGAGAATCACTTTCATGGAAAGGGGTTGCCAAGCTTCCAAAAAATACGAGTTGCCTGAAATCTCAGCAAACACTTTATCACCCAATCTTGATGATACTTTTACGTAATGATAAGTACACCAATCCCAGTTGGCTCGCCAAATTTCGTTCTTCTTGGTTAAACCTTTCGTTTGCAGTAACCGTTTTCATTTTGAGGTTTCACTATGTTTTCTCCTAAAGGAATACATGTATTTGGAACTCTAAATCAAACACGATTTGTGCTGGCTTTTTGAAACTTGACACAATAAAGCATTTTCAAGTTCTATCTCTATGGATTTTTTGCTGTTGATGTAGCCCTAAGCAGAGACTGGCGAGAATCACTTTCATGGAAAGGGCTTGCCAAGCTTCCAAAAAACTACGAGTTTCCTGAAATCTCAGCAAACACTTTTTCACCCAATCTTGATGATACTTTCAGGTAAGGATCAGTACACCAATCCCACTTGGCTCGCCAAATTTCTTTCTTCTAGGTTAAACCGTTCGTTTGCAGTAACCATTTTCATTTTGAGGTTTCACTCTGTTTTCTCTTATAGGGATACATGTATTCGGAACTCTAAATCAAACATGGTTTGTGCTAGCTCTTTGAAACTTGACACAATAAAGCAGTTTCAAGTTCTGTCTCTATGGATTGTTTGCTGTTGATGTAGCCCTAAGCAGAGACTGGCGAGAATCACTTTCATGGAAAGGGCTTGCCAAGCTTCCAAAAAACTACGAGATACCTGAAATCTCAGCAAACACGTTTTCACCCAATCTTGATGATACTTTCAGGTAATGATCAGTACACCAATCCCACTTGGCTCGCCAAATTTTGTTCTGCTAGGTTTAACCATTCGTTTGCAGTAACCGTTTTCATTTTGAGGTTTCCCTCTGTTTTCTCCTATAGGGCTACATGTATTTGGAAGTCTAAATCAAACACGGTTTGTGCTAGCTCTTTGAAACTTGACACAATAAAGCAGTCTCAAGTTCTATCTCTATGGTTTGTTAGCTGTTGATGTAGCCCTAAGCAGAGACTAGCGAGAATCACTTTCATGGAAAGGGCTTGCCAAGCTTCCAAAAAACTACGAGTTTCCTTAAATCTCAGCAAACACGTTTTCACCCAATCTTGATAATACTTTCAGGTAATGATCAGTACACCAATCCCACTTGGCTCGCCAAATTTCATTCTTCTTGGTTAAACCGTTCGTTTGCAGTAACCGTTTTCATTTTGAGGTTTCACTTTGTTTTCTCCTATAGGGATACATGTATTTGGAACTCTAAATCAAACACGGTTTGTGCTAGCTCTCTGAAACTTGACACAATAAAGCAGTTTCAAGTTCTATCTCTATGGTTTGTTTGCTGTTGATGTAGCCCTAAGCAGAGCCAGGCGAGAATGACTTTCATTAAAAGGGCTTGCCAAGCTTCCAAAAAACTACGAGTGGCCTGAAATCTCAGCAAACACTTTTTCAACCAATCTTGATGATACTTTCAGGTAATGATCAGTACACCAATCCCACTTGGCTCGCCTAATTTCGTCCTTCTAGGTTAAACCATTCGTTTGCAGTAACCGTTTTCATTTTGAGGTTTCACTCTGTTTTCTCCTATAGAGATACATGTATTTGGAACTCTAAATCAAACACGGTTTGTGCTAGCTCTTTGAAACTTGACACAGTAAAGCAGTTTCAAGTTCTATCTCTATGGTTTGTTTGCTGTTTATGTAGCCCTAAGCAGAGACTGGCGAGAATCACTTTCATGGAAAAAGTTGCCAAGCTTCCATAAAACTACGAGTTGCCTGAAATCTCAGCAAACACTTTTTCACCCAATCTTGATGTTACTTTCAGGTAATGATCAGTACTCCAATCCCACTTGGCTCGCCAAATTTCGTTCTTCTAGGTTAAACGGTTCGTTTGCAGTAACCGTTTTCATTTTGAGGTTTCACTCTGTTTTCTCCTATAGGGATACATGTATTTGGAACTCTAAATCAAACACGGTTTTTGCTAGCTCTTTGAAACTTGACACAATAAAGCAGTTTCAAGTTCTATCTCTATGGTTTTTTTGCTGTTGATGTAGCCCTAAGCAGAGATGGCGAGAATCACATTCATGGAAAGGGCTTGCCAAGCTTCCAAAAAACTACGAGTTGCCTGATATCTCAGAAAACACTTTTTCACCCAATCTTGATGATACTTTCAGGTAATGATCAGTACACCAATCCCACTTGGCTCGCCAAATTTCGTTCTTGTAGGTTAAACCGTTCGTTTGCAGTAACCGTTTTCATTTTGAGGTTTCACTCTGTTTTCTCCTATAGGGATACATGTATTTGGAACTCTAAATCAAACACGGTTTGTGCTAGCTCTTTTAAACTTCACACAATAAAGCAGTTTCAAGTTCTATCTCTATGGTTTGTTTGCTGTTGATGTAGCTCTAAGCAGAGACTGGCAAGAATCACTTTCATGGAAAGGGCTTGCCAAGATTCCAAAAAACTACGAGTTGCCTGAAATCTCAGCAAACACTTTTTCACCCAATCTTGATGATACTTTCAGGTAATGATCAGTACACCAATCCCACTTGGCTCGGCAAATTTCGTTGTTCTAGGTTAAACCGTTCGTTTGAAGTAACCGTTTTCATTTTGAGGTTTCACTCTGCTTTCTCCTATAGGGAGACTTGTATTTGCAACTGTAAATGAAACACGGTTTGTGCTAGCTCTTTGAAACTTGACACAATAAAGCAGTTTCAAGTTCTATCTCTATGGTTTGTTTGCTGTTGATGTAGCCCTAAGCAGAGACTGGCACGAATGACTGTCATTAAAAAGGCTTGCCAAGCTTCCAAAAAACTACGAGTTTCCTGAAATCTCAGCAAACACTACTTCACCTAATCTTGACGATACTTTCAGGTAATGATCAGTACACCAATCCCACTTGGCTGGCCAAATTTAGTTCTTCTTGGTTAAACCGTTCTTTTGCAGTATCCGTTTTCATTTTGAGGTTTCACTCTGCTTTCTCCTATAGGGATACATGTATTTGGAACTCTAAATCAAACACGGTTTGTGCTAGCTCTTTGAAACTTTACAAAATAAAGCAGTTTCAAGTTCTATCTCTATGGATTGTTTGCTGTTGATGTAGCCCTAAGCAGAGACTGGCGAGAATCACTTTCATGGAAAGGGCTTGCCAAGCTTCCAAAAAACTACGAGTTGCCTGATATCTCAGCAAACACTTTTTCACCCAATCTTGATGATAATTTCAGGTAATGATCAGTACACCAATCCCACTTGGCTCGCCAAATTTCGTTGTTCTAGGTTAAAACCGTACGTTTGCAGTAACCGTTTTCATTTTGAGGTTTCACTCTGTTTTCTCCTATAGGGATACTTGTATTTGGAACTCTAAATGAAACACGATTTGTGCTAGCTCTTTGAAACTTGACACAATAAAGCAGTTTCAAGTTCTATCTCTATGGTTTGTTTTCTGTTGATGTATCCCTAAGCAGAGACTGCGAGAATCACTTTCATGGAAAGGGCTTTCCAAGCTTCCAAAAAACTACGAATTGCCTGAATCTCAGCAAACACCTTTTCACCCAATCTTGATGATACTTTTAGGTAATGATCAGTACACCAATCCCACTTGGCTAGCCAAATTTCATTCTTCTAGGTTAAACCGTTGGTTTGCAGTAACCGTTTTCATTTTGAGGTTTCACTCTGTTTTCTCCTATAGGGATACATGTATTTGGAACTCTAAATCAAACACGGTTTGTGCTAACTCTTTGAAACTTAACACAATAAAGCAGTTTCATGTTCTATCTCTATGGTTTGTTTGATGTTGATGTAGCCCTAAGCAGAGACTGACGAGAATCACTTTCATGGAAAGGGCTTGGAAGCTTCCAAAAAACTACGAGTTTCCTGAAATCTCAGCAAACACGTTTTCACCCAATCTTGATGATACTTTCAGGTAATGATAAGTACACCAATCCCAGTTGGCTCGCCAAATTTCGTTCTGCTAGGTTAAACCGTTTGTTTGCAGTAACCGTTTTCATTTTGAGGTTTCACTCTGTTTTCTCCTAAAGGGATACATGTATTTGGAACTCTAAATCAAACACGGTTTGTGCTAGCTCTTTGAAACTTCACACAATAAAGCAGTTTCAACTTCTATCTCTATGGTTTGTTTGCTGTTGATGTAGCCCTAAGCAGAGACTGGCACGAATGTCTGTCATTAAAAAGGCTTGCCAAGCTTCCAAAAAACTACGAGTTTCCTGAAATCTCAGCAAACACTACTTCACCCAATCTTGACGATACTTTCAGGTAATGATCAGTACACCAATCCCACTTGGCTGGCCAAATTTCGTTCTTCTTGGTTAAACCGTTCGTTTGCAGTAACCGTTTTCATTTTGAGGTTTCACTCTGTTTTCTCCTATAGGGATACATATATTTGGAACTCTAAATCAAACACGGTTTGTGCTAGCTCTTTTAAACTTCACACAATAAAGCAGTTTCAAGTTCTATCTCTATGGTTTTTTTGCTGTTGATGTAGCCCTAAGCAGAGATCGAGAATCACTTTCATGGAAAGGGCTTGCCAAGATTCCAAAAAACTACGAGTTGCCTGAAATCTCAGCAAACACTTTTTCACCCAATCTTGATGATAATTTCAGGTAATGATCAGTACACCAGTCCCACTTGGCTCGGCAAATTTCGTTGTTCTAGGTTAAACCATTCGTTTGAAGTAACCGTTTTCATTTTGAGGTTTCACTCTGCTTTCTCCCATAGGGATACTTGTATTTGCAACTGTAAATGAAACACGGTTTGTGCTAGCTCTTTGAAACTTGACACAATAAAGCAGTTTCAAGTTCTATCTCTATGGTTTGTTTTCTGTTGATGTATCCCTAAGCAGAGACTGCGAGAATCACTTTCATGGAAAGGGCTTTCCAAGCTTCCAAAAAACTACGAATTGCCTGAATCTCAGCAAACACCTTTTCACCCAATCTTGATGATACTTTTAGGTAATGATCAGTACACCAATCCCACTTGGCTCGCCAAATTTCGTTCTTCTAGGTAAAACAATTCGTTTACAGTAACCGTTTTCATTTTGAGGTTTCACTCTGTTTTCTCCTATAGGGATACATGTATTTGGAACTCTAAATCAAACACGGTTTGTGCTAGCTCTTTGAAACTTGACACAATGAAGCAGTTTCAACTTCTATCTCTATGGTTTGTTTGCTGTTGATGTAGCCCTAAGCAGAGACTGGCGAGAATCATTTTCATGGAAAGGGCTTGCCAAGCTTCCAAAAAACTACGAGTTTCCTGAAATCTCAGCAAACACTTTTTTACCCAATCTTGATGATACTTTCATGTAATGATCAGTACACCAATCCCACTTGGCATGCCAAATGTCGTTCTTCTAGGTTAAACCGTTCGTTTGCAGTAACCATTTTCATTTTGAGGTTTCACTCTGTTTTCTCCTATAGGGATACATGTATGTGGAACTCTAAATCAAACACGGTTTTTGCTAGCTCTTTGAAACTTGACACAATAAAGCAGTTTCAAGTTCTTTCTCTAAGGTTTGTTTGCTGTTGATGTAGCCCTAAGCAGAGACTGGCGAGAATCACTTTCATGGAAAGGGCTTGCCAAGCTTCCAAAAAACTACGAGTTGCCTGAAATCTCAGCAAACACTTTTTCACCCAATCTGATGATACTTTCAGGTAATGATCAGTACACTAATCCCACTTGGCTCCTCAAATTTGGTTCTTCTAGGTTAAACCGCTCGTTTGCAGTAACCGTTTTCATTTTGAGGTTTCACTCGGTTTTCTCCTATAGGGATACATGTATTTGGAACTCTAAATCAAACACGGTTTTTGCTAGATCTTTGAAAATTTACACAATCAAGAAGTTTCAAGTTCTATCTCTATGGTTTGTTTGCTGTTGATATAGCCATAAGGAGAGACTGGCGAGAATCACTTTCATGGAAAGGGCTTGACAAGCTTCCAAAAAACTACGAGTTGCCTGAAATCTCAGCAAACACTTTTTCAACCAATCTTGATGATACTTTCAGGTAATTATCAGTGCACCAATACGACTTGGCTCGCCAAATTTCCTTCTTCTAGGTTAAACCGTTCGTTTGCAGTAACCGTTTTCATTTTGAGGTTTCACTCTGTTTTCTTTAATAGGGATACATGTATTTGGAAATCTAAATCAAACACGGTTTGTGCTAGCTCTTTGAAACTT